>NW_026933846.1:0-5847 GCF_032062105.1 Saccostrea cuccullata
ATGGAAAATTTGAATATTAAATATACATTGTATTATTTAAAAAAAAAAAAAATTAAATATGTCTTTTCTATTGAACCACGGCTCTAGAGATATGTTACCACTGTAAGTCGCAAACTTCTCATGTACCGAAGTCATTTAATTAATGTAAATAAATTGCTTAAATTTTTTCAACATGTTCAAGAAACTCTAAAGAGTATTTTACTATTCTTAAGAAGTATGTGCATGTATTCTTTTGTAATTATAATGAATAGAGATTCAGTTGCGAATTTGATCGTAAAAATACCATAAAATTTTAGTGTTTTGCGTAAACCCTGAAGCACAGTAAGATTTTAAACGATAGAGAACCCTGATTTTGCACAATTCTGCTTCATATGAACACAAAGATAGGTGTGCAAATAACGGAGTGCAATTGGTACCCAGGGGAAATTCTAACAGATTGATGGAAGACCGGGTCTCCAAACACCACATAGATATTGTCAATAAGAAACTCAAGCGTCTTTTTTATGTCAACTTCAGAGTACTTGTGTTTGCAATTAGAATGTGTTTTGCGTTGAAACAGGATATACATGTACAATTTACATGTTTAATCGCAATGAAAAAAATGTATACTGAGAAAATTAACTTACCTCAAAAGGTTTCCGTATTCAGGTAGGGGGAAAAGTTGCAAAAAGTGACGGGAAAATAATCTACTATTTTTTTTGTAGTGCTGACACTGCAAGTGTTCCAATTAATAGAAAACGAATATGACAAAAGAAAATGACATTTAATAAAAATAGGTATAATTAATATTATAAAAAATACTTGTATTAGTAAATACAGAAATTTTTGCTGTCGATATGTCTGACACCACAATACATGTACCAGCCCTGCATAGCTGAATTTGATAGGAATATCCCCGTGCAGAAATGATTACATGTATTTTACACCCATTCTCAATATAAGGGCTCAAATAATGTCGCCTCATTTTCATTTAAAAGAAATACCACTGATGTAATTTTTAAATCAACATTATAAATAGTCATATAACAATGAATAAGAATTCATATAATTATCGATCTGAAAGGGTATTTAAGAAGTTCCAAATTCAAATATAGTAGCCTATTTGAAATGTACGTTACTGTCGCCGAGGCAAATATTATTCTGACCCCTCTGTGTAATATATAGTTTTGATTCTCAAGTAAAAATTTTCTGATAAGTTAAACCTTGTATCATATATATTTTTTTTCATAACAATAAATACATTTTCTTTGTGATAAAAATAATTTTTATTGTGCAATGTCCCTGTGCTTAATTTTTTTCAACCACATTACAAGCAAACACAAAGATTATACACCTGATATTTTTGTTCTCCTTTATTTATTGATGGGCTAAATTTAAATTTCAAATGATTAATTACTCCTACTTAGATAATGTAACATGAAATTGAACAACTTGAGCAACTTTTATAAATATGTTTACGGAATGAAAGACATTTTAGTGTAGAGATAAGAAAAAAATGTACGTTACCTATATTCTTCCATTAAGAATACATATTAAGTAGAAAATATGAGACGACTCTGAATAAGCAACCCCGTATCCTGTAAAATGGCAAAAAAAGTTTTGCTTAACACAATTAAAAATTATTTTTTACATGAAAAGTGATCTTTTGAAATGTACGTGACTAAAATGTACGTTACCATGAAATTCGAATTAAGTGAATCTTGCACAATTTTCATGTATTCTAATACTTTCACACACTCGAATGTGTACACAAAGGAAAGTTTCAAAGGCTGGAGGTAGGCTAAACCCCCAAAATTAATGAAAAGAAACGTCTCTGCTGAGGGAAAAAAAATATTAAGGTCTATTATTATGTAATATAATTTTGATACCTGGTATATATTCCTGAATACGAAACCTGTATGATGCATTTCTTATGATATGCAGGTTCAAATAGTATCAATGTATTGCGTGTCTAACGTATGCTTGTGGAAGAGAATTGATTTTTATTTTTGAAATGTACGTTACGTATGGTAACGTACATTTTATGTATTTCTAACTGACATTTTTTTTAATTTAGTCAATGAATTGCGTTTACACGAGCGAAACAAAATTATCGTTAAATATTTGACAACTGGCCACATAATCCATCTAAATGCACCCCCAATCCTCGTAAATGTTTTAAACTGTTACCACATGCTAGAAAATTTATTTCTAAGTGTCTTAAATTCATCTTTGGCAACCTTTTTGCAGTTTGTTTACTTTTCATATGCGACTTTTCGTCAATATTAATTGATTTGTTGTTGATAATTTAAAACAAGGTATGCATAGGCTTATAATTGGTAAAAAAAAAAAAAGAAACAAAACAAATAAACCCAGAACACAAACGGTCAGTATATTTCAAATACTGAATACTCAGTTTTGTTTGAATCATTGCATTTTGGGTTATATTTTTCCAGATCTGCTGATAAGCACGTATGTTTGTGTTTTGAAAAACGATGTTGCAACATACTAAATGAAATTGTTAACAAGACTGTCGATGGATATATTCGGAATAGATTTATGTTAAGTTTCAATGGCCAAAAAGAACATTTGTTAGATCATAGCAAAATACATTTGACTCTTATATTTTTTTTTGTCTGTACCCTTGCACACAGTTAGAAGTAACTAAATCTACGACCGGTGAATTTCAGCGAAACAGCACAAAAAAATGGTAATGAACTGAGGTGGAGGGGATCCCCAATAATATGTGAAATGAACGTTACCGAAGTGACGGACATTCATGTAGTTGATGACAATAACCTCGTTTGTTACATTATGATTTCTTTTATTACTGCCTTGAAACCCTTATTGATATGATTTTTTTTTTAATAATTGCTTTTTTAATTTTTTTAATTACTAATTTACATATCATTACAAGCTTGAAATGTACGTTACCTACTCAGATTCTGAGGGAATCGTGTCTTTATAGTGGTGATTGTGACATATAACACATTAATGTGATTACATAGAGAATCTTTTCTGGAATAAACTGAAACAAAACGATGAATTTTTAGATGAATTTTAGATGAATTTTAAGCTTTTATTAAAAAAAAAATATATCTTGAAATGTACGTTACATTCACATAGTTTTTTAAATCGGCATGGATATATGTTAAAAAAGACAGTAACTACAAAATAGAATTTTACTACATGTACATGTTAGGTTCCAGTATCTATTAAAAATGACAAGATTCCGAAATGATGCTCTTAACAAAACAGAGAGAAGAATTTAAAGCATATATTTAAAAAAATGTTTTTATACATCTGGATCAAAAAGTAACCTTTGTTTTTTGAAAGGAAAAATCAAAAGCACGTTCGTATGCCAGAAAAAATGTTGCTGACAGAGTTGGTAGGATGTGCTGGTGTTAAGATTAGATATTCCAATTGTTATTTTAATGACTACATTTTTTTTTACATATCTTTTTGGACATCAAAGAAAGAGTAACGTACATTTCAAGCTACATTTCTGAATAAAATCACCCTCTACTTTATCGCCTTGTCATTATTCCATGTATTATAATTTGATGAAAAAAATCTGGAAACAAAATCTTCAGATACTTTCTTTCAAAGGTAATTGATAGAAAAATTGTTATCTTAAACTTCATTTTTTAAAAAATCAGAGAGGCATTTGTGCCCTTATATTGAGAATGGGGGTTTAAACCTTTTCAAAAAGCAAATTTATAACATTACAACAGTAAATTCGATATACTAGGAATTTCATGGCATTAACAGAGCATTTATTATTACACTACAGCTTATGTTACAGGCAGAACGTTATTTAAATATTGAAAAATAACAAACTGTTATGGATCTCAGAATTTTTTTTGATAAAGAATGTACATCTGTAAACAAATAGAAACTCAGAATCATGGAAATTGCTGAGGTTGGATCGAGTGCCTCAGAAAGAAACATCCCATGTTACTAATCACTCACATTGTGAGTCTTATGCAGTGATTAGTCAGACGGAAACCTCTCTAGTGTATTTATGATAGTATATAACTAAATAGTCTAACAATTGATATGAAAAAAAAAGTCAGCCAGAGTATGTCAGGTATAGTTTTAGTTTGCTAACAAAGTCATTACAAAAACCATGGAATTTACGAATTTACGACTTTAAACAGTTTTGTTTAAATCCTTGTAGCATCAACGTACCTGTCAGAAGGCTGTCTAGGTTTCAAAACTAATGGAACTCAAAGAACCTGTATGCCATTTATTTTTATTGAGTGCTTTTGAGTTTCAAGGACGTTGAAAGATGTACACAATTGTAGGTGATAATTAGGTAAATCAGGAAGTTTGACAATGGAAATCTGAGTTCATCTCGTTTGTCTTCTTTCGTTGTTTACAGCTTTTATATCTTTTACTTTATGTATTTTTTTCTAATTCAGTAATTTAATTAATAAAGAAGAAGGTACAGTTTGAGCTTTATTGTGCCCTGAAAATTTAATGTTCTCAAAAGGTTATAAAATTGGCTTTAACAATAGTTGAGTAAATAAGATGATAAAGCATGGTAAAGATGGTGGCAGGTATGTTTTTGAAGAAAATTCCACGAAAATTGATGTCTTCTGCAACCTTTTAAGAAAATACGGGAAAATGCACAAGTTAATGACATCACAATCAGCATTCAGGAGGTCATATGAGAAAAACGACTTGCATATTCTTACTGCAAGGGATTCCTATGATTAAGAAAGAATGAATTTTGATTTCGCATATCACTTTCATATTTTCGAAAAATATCGGGCTTAATTTGTATTGTAAATGTACCTTCTTCTTTAGTGAGGTCAAGAATATTTATGTTAATTACTGAGACAACAAAAATTTGTCCCAACAAAAATCTTTGAAATATGTTGAATAAGGACTGCTGCATATGATTAGTTTTTATTGTAATGAAGAGCGAAAATTGAACAACATATGCTTTAAGTATACTGTAAGCCAATTTTTATTCGCGATGAATTTATTTCGCGATTAACAAGGGATAACTAGCTCACGAAGAATAATTTTCGCGATCAAGTATTTTCGGATCTGTTGTTAACAGACACATACACTTTAAGGACCGGTTCGCGTTGATTATTATTAGAGATGACGAGGCTCTCAAGAACTACTCGAAAATTTCTCGCACGCGAATAAAATTTGCTTTTACAGTTATTGGATTGTATATTGGACTTTTACGAGAAGCGCTGACTTTTACAGTTGACGAATAACTCTTACATAAGGACAGTGTACGGAAGCTCTTTTAGGATATAAATATTTAGCTTAACATTTAATCAAACGAAAATAACGGGTTATTTCAATGCACATATAAGTTGTCCTTCAAGAAACCACAACCACCGTACCCTTAACTCCCGGTTTTCACACTAAGTGCCCCTCACACCATACCTATGATCACAAGAAACTTAGAAAGGTTTTCTTACGCATTATCAATTCTGTACTTCCGTACATGATAGACGTTTAAATGTCCATGTAAACCGTGAACTGTAGAGGTCAGTGCTTCTCGTAAAAGTCCAATGTGAATACTTGCATAAATTACCGAACATCTTTACTTTATCCGTGGTTAATTTGATTACAATACCCAGTAATACATCCTTTAATGTACAAGTCATCTCATATTTTACATCGACGATAAGATTAGATTAACCAGTTACTTGATTATTGAAAAGTGTAATAGATAAATATTTTTGGTATTAACAAATCGTAGAAAGTATACATTGTTCTCGTCTACCTAATTATGCTTTTTTAAAGTTCTGTTTCTTTTTTCCTAAGGCGAATTAAAATGCCTCCATAAACAGTTTAGTACATTGCACTATATGAACAGAAGATAAACATATTCGTACT
>NW_026933847.1:0-59078 GCF_032062105.1 Saccostrea cuccullata
ATTTTTTCTCTGTTTACTTTTGTTTGTTTGATTCTTTGTTTTTGTGCACTTAATGTTTTCTCTGTTAAATTGTAGTGTTTTGAAACTGTTGTTTTCTTAGAAATGTTGAATTCTTCTTTCATTATAGGATCCAAAATTTTGATGACTTGTTCTGGTTTTGCCATTTTCATGTGTTTCACCTCTGTGAATAGTTACTTAGCTTTTTCCTTCTAGAAAATATATCTTCTGCTAATACCCCAATGAAGGTTTCTAAATAACCTAGTCACTGGTTTCATGGAGAGAGTCTTTGATTTTGTTTTGAAATAATTCCCTTACTTACTTTGTTTCAGGTATGCACATCTCCAGCTTCAAAGTGTTTGACGGCTCTGTCCATTCCATTTCTCGTGCGCGAGAGATCTTACTTGAAGCTTTAAAAAGAGGAGGTCCTGGTGTGAATCCAAAATTATTCGGACTGCATAGTCTCCTTAGTGGAGGTGCAACTACTGCCGCTATGAAAAATGTTTCAGACCGTTTGATAAAGATTCATGGAAGATGGAAATGTGATATTTCCAGGGCTAATTACATTAAAGATTCAATAAACATAGAATAAAAGTTCTTTTCTTGTCAAACAAATAGTGAATACTTTACAATACAAATAGTGAATACAATGTACTTTTCAATCCTAGCCCTTTGTTTTATTCTATGTTCTAGCGAGCAGCATTCCTACAGTTATGGTTGTTTGTTATTATTAGAGTATAATTAATTTATATGCGGACGGACAAAGTGAGGGAGAATATAATTATTATTATGTTGAGAGTATTCGATTGAGGGTTGTCACGTGGTCTTGTAATATAAATAGTCGAAGCGTGCAAAACAAGTTATTCAACCACTCGCTAGAAAGTAAAGTAATACAAGGGCTAGATAATTAATAAAGTGTCGCGTCACAGCATGATACGCCCGTCAAAAATTACAATTACAATGTATCTTAAACAATTAAAAAGTCCAGGGAAATCATATCAACCTTGATTTTAAGATTCTTGGGATTTTTCCACTCCTTAAAAAATTGTTTATCCATCTCCTGTGGTGTAGGCATTAATTATAAAAAATATTGCATCAAATTCTTAGATTTTTAAATATATTCGATCAATGCATACTATTTATGCAAGATATATTACTGTATTCAGCGGCAGCTCACACAAATTGGTCCGACCGAAATAGTTTTATCATGATAAGTAGATACAACATTATTGTTCATGATAAGAGTAAAGTTGTGTATGTCATACGTTAAAGAAATCAAAAATAACGTCAAAATATTATTAGAAAGTCACTTTCCCCCCGAAATGCAAATAAAAAATATCAATATTCCTACGCTCGCTCCCTCCTCAGCCTTTTTTTTTTTTTACATGTTTGATAACAGAGAATAATTAGGTCATTCTTCGATTCATATCTTTTCACCGATGAATTGATAATACTATATCAACAATTGTATTAAGTACATGTTTATAGTCCGTTAATTATCATACAATTTGTTCTTGAAGAAAAAATTAATCATTCTGTGTGTGTGTATTATTAAATGACGGAATTTTCAATCCCTGGCCTGCTCGTGTGTACACTTTGTAAACTGTAGGGTATGTGTGGCAAAACGAGAACTGGGTTGGATATTCGGGTTCGTGTTGAAGTTCAGCATACCATTTTATATAGAACTTGAATAATGTAAGTAATTTCTGCGACAAATACATTAGTATATTTCAGTTATTTTTAAAAAAAAAAAAGGTTTTCCATGTTTTCAGTTTAGAATTTCCCGACCTGGTCCTGATTTTCCCAACCCGGCCATTTTAAACACAAGTTGTTGCAGATGAAAATGTTAGAACAAACTATATATAGTTCTACAGGGATTGTATAATTTTTATTAATCAGAATTCGTATTTATATGATCTACTTAAGAAAAGAAAAGATTTGTCTGCCATCGTAACTTCTCGGCAAAACAAAACGTGTTTCTCCGAGCTCGCTGGATGCGTTTCTACAGCTCCATCGCACGTGTGTAGATCAAGGCTAATGTTGGTCTTGCGGACACAGGTACATGTAGGCCTATGTGTACTGTTTGTTGGGAGACTGGGTGACCGTAATGCTATGGACTCACGAAATTTACAACAGTTCCATAATTAGACAGTGCAGTTTTTTTTTATTAACGTCATTATAAACACTGTTAAACATATTAAATCTAACAGTCGAATATCTTTGGATATGGGGTAACCCATATCTATTCTTGTATACTGGTTGTGTTAGACCTTGCCAAATGCCTATCATTTTAAACAATATCAAATTAGTCTTCATAACTTAATCTATACCTAATTATTTTTGAAGATAAAAGGCTGGCCATCAAATATAAACACTCTATAGTTCAATTGTCTAATTCCCCAAGGGCACAGATATAAAGAGCATGCTCTGAAACTAGCCCTCCTACATTGAACACATTTGATCTTCAACTGGATGTTTGTCTAATCATTACTCC
Source organism: Saccostrea cuccullata (assembly GCF_032062105.1). Taxonomy (NCBI): domain Eukaryota; kingdom Metazoa; phylum Mollusca; class Bivalvia; order Ostreida; family Ostreidae; genus Saccostrea; species Saccostrea cuccullata. The sequence continues at coordinate 2,492 of NW_026933847.1, forward strand.
CAAAAGATTATTGGATCTGTACTACCTACCATAAAACATTTTTAAAACATATAAAACATCAATGATTTTTTTTTAGATTTAATTTAAGACAGGTTTTTAACATGCAATTCATATGAACATGCTGATTCCACCCCCACCCTAATAAAAATAGTTTTTAAGTTCATAATATTACGCAATATCAAAATAGTTTAATATGCAATATCAAATTAATTTTGATTACTTCTCATCAAATTCATTTTAATTAACTTAGGCTAGCCAACAAGAGCTATTTTTAATATAACTGGCTTACCCATTTGGCCCAATACTCAAGGGACATAGATAGCACCAATGCTCTTACAGCTACTCCTCACACTAAACTCATTAATTTCTCTCTCTAATTTGATGTGCAATTTTCTGTTATCAAAATTCTTCTTGACCAGTGCTTGATAATTACACTCATGGGAGTGGTGGAATTTCTCTAACATACATTATATTTGTTACCGATTGCTGTCATGTATATGCTAAAAAAAGTATTTTCTTGATTTAACATTTTTCTAATAAGTATAGTGCAATAGTTTTACATTTTTTTAAATGTGTAAATGAATAGAAAAATGACATTTTTTTTAATTTCACTTAAATTAAAGGTCACAGTGACCTTGAAATAGGTCGCGACACACCTTCTACCTAAGATGCATAAACTGGCCAAGTTTGATGATTCTAAGTCTAATAGTTTTCTAGTTATGGACCGCACAGGATTTTTCCATATTTGGCTATAGCTTTTTAATTATATGTCAGAGCGACCGACTTTTTGTGCGAGACACACCTTCTACCTAAGATGCATCAGCTGACAAAGTTTGGTAACTTTAGGCCTTATAGTATTAAAGTTATGAGCCGGACACGAGAAAAGCTAACAGACGGACAGACAGACAGACGGACGGACACGAAGCCTATAACATAATACGTCCCGTCTAAAGACGGGCGTATAAAAAAGGGCTTGTAAATTGAAGGAATATAAAAACTACAGACAGTAAAAATATATGAATGAAATACATGTATTTGTATGAACAGAGGACAGTGTATGTAATAAAATGTTCTAGCGAGCAGCATTCCTACATTTATGGTTGTTTGTTATCATTAGAGTATAATTAATTAATATTCGGGCGAACAAAGTGAGGGAGAATATAAGGACATATTGCCTTTGCTACTGTCTGTCGAGCCAAGTAGGTTCCGTTCATTTTCTTCGCAACCATGCATAACGAGTGAATCCGAACGAAACTGAGCAAAGCAAATAACCAGGTTACGGACGATAATGATGCGCCTACTCAAGCAGATGCAAACCAGTTGCGATCACAACTTTCCTGAGACTAAACTGTTCAGGAAGACCACCCAGACAACAATTTCTATTGGAAATGTCATGAAAAGAAAATACTACACTTCGTCCCGTATGACAGAAGTAGTTCGACTCGTGAATGCCAAGGACTGCATTAACTCTGAAGAAAAGGAAGTCAGCCTGTCTGATTTTCTACAACCTATGCATTTTGATTCTGTAGTGAAAACTGTACTTTAGACTGTCTTATGACAGCGGGTTATTATGATGATGAACAGGATTTACAGTCAACATTAACTGCCATCAAATTAGTTGTGAAATATGCCAAAGGACTTGAAGACAAAGAGAAAGTTGATGATTGCAAGCAGTCTTTAAGACTGATCAACATTGAATTGTCCACAAAAGTAACTAAGCTCGCAAAATTGAGCCTTGAGTTCCGTCTTTTTAAAAAATATTTATCAGAATGTCAGAAGTATTTGACTTAAATTTCCGAACGAGAAAATGGGGGCCCTCTGTTGGGAGGATACGATCCATTAGGTTCAGGTCCCTGTATACTACTGTTATTCTTCATGTTCGTTTTTCTCATTCAAAATCAACATGTTTTGGCGGCATGTGCGAGCCGAAGTCTACAGTTTACACGAAGTTGGCTTGTGGAAGTAATCAACAACCCTAGATTTGTAAGCTCAGGCAGGATTGGGATGCCACTGACCACTATCCATCCGTGGGGATCCGGGTTAGAATAGGTCCTTATTACCCCCTTGGTTGTCCTAAAAGGCGACTAAATGGGGCGGTCCTTCTGATGAGACCGTATAAACCGAGGCTCAGTGTCACAGCAGGTGTGGCACGTTAAGATCCCTCCCTGCTCAAAGGCCGTAAGTGCCGAGCATAGGCCTAAATTTTGCAGCCCTTCACCGGCAATGGTGACGTCTCCATATCAGTGAAATATTCTGGAGAGGGACGTTAAACAGTATACAATCAATCAATCCATCCGGAGGCACATGACTTGGCTGCAAGGGCTCGGCGATTTGTGGTGAAGCCACTTTGTTATCAGATATTCAGACAATTAGAAACTTTCTATGAGACATAAAAAAGGCTCATTAGCAATACTTGGAAACCTGTTACAAAAGAACTTGTCAACCATTGTTTGAATACATTAAGAATGTTTGTGAGTGTGCTGTTTTACACCAAGTCGGTAATATTTTAGCCATATTTCGGCGGAATTTATATTATGTACTAAAAAACGAGGAGAATCGTTATGTCATGCCTCCTTAGTATTAATGATATGACCCATATTTATATTGTGACGTTACCCATTTTCGATAGTATCCTAATTTCGATAGGCTAATGTTTTTCACAATAAATCAGAAAACCTTTCCTAATTTTTTTTGAACTCTTATCCCAAAGTTATCATCAGATGTTAAAAGTGTAATAAAGCCAAAAAGATAGAAAATTATGCCATTTAGAGAGGTAAGATTTTATTTTTCTTTTTATCTATTCAAATCAAGCCATTTTCTCATAATGCCAAAAAATTCACTCTAAAACCCTATCTCCTAAGCCTGAAAACAACACTTAATGTTTTAATGCTATCGTCTGTTAAAAAGCTCTGTATTATGGTCTAAGAATAGAAAAGCATCACTTTGGACAAACTTCCGCTTAAAAAATAAAGTATGGAAGCCTGTTACGGGTATTTTATTTTAAATTTCGTCATCTTTTAATTTTTAAAGTTTGGTTTCTGTTGATTCACTGTTCGTTTCTTTGTAGATATTTTCCATCAAAAGGGGATATTACAAGCAAAGGCTGTGGATAATGCTTTCCAAGAAGACAATGGCTCCTGGCTTGAAATTTCATTTTTATAAAATTTCAACCAAAATTTAAAAAAAAAAATGTTGAAATTAATTACATTTTATTTGTTGTTAAGATTATAGTTGAAAACAGGACCAAAAAATTCTAATACCATAAAAAATGACAAAAAAACAAATAAAAGAAAACAAAAACCCACACAAAATAACATAATTCGATGTTTTTATGACAATAACTGTGCGCAATACTTGCTATCGAAAATAGGTGACGTCATTCAAAAACAACTCGGATTATGGCGGATCCAAAGAAAGTTGAAAAATTACTAAAATTCTTGATTTCAAAAACAAATAAATGTCTGAACATATTTATGTATTGTTGACTAATAATGCATACATAATTGAGATGAGAATGTAACACAATTGACGTTATGAAAACTTTTAACATCAAATTATTGCATAATTTAATAACTTAATGAACTTATATTCTTAATCAGGTGAAGGTTCTTATATTGTCTTCTATTTATTTTATATTGTCTTCTATTTATTAATGTGTTTACTATGTATAGATATTTGAAATTAGGACGTGTGTAAACAGGGCATAATAATCCCTGTACGTCCAGTACTTGATGGGTGATGGATCATTCCGCTTGTCATTTACCGCGCTAATGTGAACACTAATGTGAGCGTAGAGTGATAGCCATACCACCTGGACCACACTTCGGTCGCACTTCGCTCCTGATGATGAATTATCTACTACTACTAATGTCCAGTATACTGACTGACCATGCGAGTGTACCATAGCCCGAGGCAAGGTAGTAACAGCTGAACCACGCTTCGGTCACACTTTTACTCCTGATAATTAATTAACTGCTACTACTACGGCTATCAGATGTACCATGGCCCGAGGAACGGTGAAAGACAATATAAGCTCTAAGTTTGGGCTCTCGGTTGGACACAACGCATTACTATACGACCAGATTAACACTAACGTTAAAGCCTTCCCTGTACTGGTATTATCAGTGCCTATATTTGAGACTTAAAAATACTACATAAAAGTGTACATTATAATTCGGACTTTCTGTTTGTATTTGAACTGTTTGTTTGTCCGTTAATTGAATAAAAACTTTATATAACCCGCATTGAACGTTATTGTGTTATATAACGTTCAATTTGGTGCCGTGACCAGGATTTGGATTGGAATTCCTGCCGAACGGGTTACAGCGTTGCAGCGGACTCTTGGAACTTGAACTCTGCTTCTCTATTCTGTAAGTATTTCATCTTCTGCCAAAATCTCTTATTATCATGGGTGAACAAGAATTTATTAATGCTGTAAAAGGGCTTTCATTAAAAATGGACAGTTTGAATCAAAATTTGGGAACAAGTCAAATAACGCCTTTTGATGCGGATCCAAAAGCTTTTAAAAGATGGATTAAAGCGGTAGAGAAGCATGCATATCTTGAGGGGGTTCCAATAGAAAATGTGAAAATGGTTGCTTTTAAAACTAGTACAGGGGCGGTTAGTGACTTTATTCAGAGATATTTCAAAACGAACCCTATGGTCGAATGGGAAACTTTAAAAGCAGAACTTTCTATGAGATTTGCAGAAATCTTTGATTCACAGCATGCATTTACGCTCTTACGACAGATCAGACAAGAGAAAAATGAAAATGTTCAAATCTTTGCTGAGCGTTTGCTCTCTCTGGCAGAACAGGCGTATCAAGGTACACAGGATGCTAGAATATCAGAAAGCCAACTTGTTGGGTTCTTTGTTGATGGTCTCTATTCAGATAGACTAAAGTTAAAGGTCATGCGGGATAATCCCGGCACTCTTCAAGATGCTATCAATTCTGCCCGTGCTGAATACAATTTACAGCAACGGTTTCACTTGAGAACAGGGAGAAATTACTTTGCCCCCGTAAGTCAGGCTGGGGAACCCATGGAAGTAGATCATTATAGGTTTAAGAGAAAACGAACTGACCATGACGTGAGACAAAGACCAAGACAGTTTGTAAGAAAGACATTTGCCCCAAAGAAGGTTTTAGCGGTCGAGACAAAAAGGTCTCGTGAGGACGTTGTTTGTTGGTCCTGTAACAAGAGAGGACACTACAGTCCTGAATGCCCAAATAAAAAGAAACATGTAAACGCTATAAACGCGGTGCCGGCTGGCGCTGAAGAAGAAAATTGGGAAGAGTTAAACTAGAACGCTCCGCTCAAGTTGGGACCATTGAGGGGAGCAATAAGAAAAAGAAAACAAAACAAAAGAAAAATGTCAAAAATGTTCAAAATCTCCCCACTTTGACTGTAAATTCAATTGAAAATCCAAATTCATGTATTATAAAAATTGGAAAGAAAAGATTCAGACCCCTATTAGATACTGGCGCCGCAGTTTCATTGGTAAGTTCAAATGTATATTGGTCCCTTGCTAATCCTTCAAAATTATCTAAAGCCAAAATGAATTTAAAGTCTGTAAACGGCGCTAATTTGAAAATAGAAGGATGCACTCAAATTGAGTTTGTTATCGGAGGTCTAACAATGTCTCATCAATTTTATGTTGTTCAAAACATTAATAGATCTTTTATATTGGGTAGAGACTGGCTGGTCCAAAATGGTGTTCGACTTTATTTTGATCTTGGAAGTTTACGAATCGGAAAAACCTATGTCCCGATGGTTGAAGATGTTCATATTGCTTCTATTTTGAGAGCGACAAAGAAAACTGTTTTAAAACCTCAATCAACCACCGTGTGTTTTGCAAAACATAAAGATCACGCAAAATTTCAAAATAAAACTGTTGAAGTGAATGCTTTAGAAAAGGGATTTATTAGCGACGAACCAGGTTTGATGATTGGAAGTTCAATTGCAAAAACTAAATCATCGCGTAAAGTCCCAATTCTAGTCGTAAACAATACCAATAAAACTTTCAAAATCAAAAGAGGGTGTGTGATAGGACGGATAAACGTAGTCGATGATAAATCTATCGAAACATCGATTAAAAATAAAAATAAGAGCAACAAAGAGAAAGAGTTGAAATCGGAACTTAATGTTGCGCCAGAACATAAAGAGATGATCGAAAAAATTGTAATGCAAAATCAAGATCTTTTTGCTAAAACTGATGCGGAACTAGGGCATACTAAAACGATCAAAATGAAAATAGATACAGGTGATCATGCGCCGATCAAAATGAAACCGTATCGTACACCGTTGAATAAACGAGTGATCGTAGACAAAGCAATAGACGAAATGTTGAGCGCGAACATTGTGCGACGTTCAAAATCGCCCTGGAGTTTTCCGATCGTGGTCGTAGACAAGAAAGACTGAACAAAACGTTTTTGTGTAGATTTTAGACAACTAAATAAAATCACGAAAACAAATTCTTGGCCCTTGCCCTTGATTGACGATTTATTAGATCAATTAGGAAAAACAAAATATTTTACCTCTTTAGATCTAAAATCAGGGTATTGGCAGGTACTTATGAATGAAGAAGACAAAGAGAAAACTGCATTTGTTTGTCATAGAGGCTTATTTGAATTCAATGTAATGCCTTTTGGCCTTTGTAACGCCCCCCAAATCTTTTCAGAACTCATGAGCATAGTATTGGCGGGTCTAGAATCATTTGCTTTGGCTTACTTAGATGATATTTTGATTTTTTCAGAAACCATCGAAGATCATGAAAAGCACATTCAAACTGTATTTGAAAGACTCAAGGAACATGGGTTAAAGTTAAAGGCGAAAAAATGCAGTTTTGTTAAAGAGAAAACACAGTATTTGGGCTTTATTATTGATAAAGAGGGAATAAGACCAGACCCTAATAAAGTGGCCGCAATTCGAACATTGCCTTCCCCTAATACTGTAAAAGAAATACGCAGCTTTATAGGTATGTGTAGTTACTATCGTCGGTTTGTACCAAACTTTTCAAAAATCGCCGAGCCTTTAGTATCGCTAACAAAGAAATATGCGCGATTTAAATGGAATGATGAATGTCAGAAAGCGTTTGAATTCTTAAAAGAAAGTCTTACCGTGGTGCCGCTGTTATCAGTACCGGATACAAATAAAGAGTATATTCTCTATACCGATGCTTCCGATACAGCGATAGGCGCATGCCTAGCTCAACCGTTGGATGTAAACGAACAAGGAACGGAAGAATCTAAAATACCGGGTATCAGAAATGAAAAGCCAATTTGTTACCTTTCTCATAAACTAAGTGACACTCAAACTCGTTGGTCTACAGTCGAAAAAGAAGCCTTCGCGATCCATTATGCTCTTCAAAAGTTTGATCCTTATTTGCATAATGCTAAATTTGTAATTCGCACTGACCATAAACCACTAAAATACCTATTAGAAGCCCCAATGAAAAATAAAAAGATTCAGTTATGGGCCTTGAGTATTGCGGGTTACAATTGTCAAATTGAGTATATACCGGGAACTGAGAACACATGCGCGGATTTGTTATCCAGAACGCCGCAAACAAGTCATACGTCGGAAATGGAAAACCGCATTGAACAAAATGATCCAGAGGTACATGAGAACACATTGGAAATCAATTTCATTAATTCAAATGCAATTAATCCAAAAGATTTTGTACGCTATGATATAGGTGAGCCTGACATTCCTTTCAAACCTCAGATCCAACTTAGTGAAGACAATGAGGTTAGTATAGCCGAAGAGCAAGCCAAAGACCCTGAACTACTACGTATTGTCCGCCAGATACAACAAGGTATAGCAAAGAAAGCAGTAAGTGACAAACATCTTATTATTGACGATGTGTTGTATTATCTATCAAATGCTGATAATGATCCAGTTATTAGGCTTTTTGTGCCAACACATTATCGATCTGGTGTAATCAAGCAGTATCACGATGACAATGGTCATTTGGGAATTGACAAGACGTTTGATGCTATCCGACAGAAGTACTACTGGCCTAACCTTTACAAAGAACTGTACGACTATGTTGGTAAGTGTGTAACTTGTGCGATGAGAAACCTTAAGAAGTTAAAGCCATCTGTACAGGAAACAGACGTTCCACCATTTGCATTTGCTAAGATTGGTCTTGATCTATCGGGTCCATATCCACAGTCCTTATCGGGAAACAAATACATTATAGGGTTTGTAGATCTGTTCTCCGGTTGGCCAGAAGCGTTTGCAGTTCCAGACAAAACAGCAGCAACCATTGCGCACTTGATCATCGAGGAGATATTCCCAAGGTTTGGAGCTCCGTTGGAAATCATCACTGACAATGGTACGGAGAACGAAAACAAGGTAATTAGAGAGACTTTGAAAGAACTTAACATCTCTCATGTTAAGACATCATACTACCATCCCCAGAGCAATGCCAAAGTTGAGCGATTCCACAGAACCTTGCATGATGTACTGTCCAAGAAGTTGGAAGACAATTTGACGACATGGGATATTTTCCTGAACCAAGCTTTAGCAGCGATTCGATTCAACATCAACGAATCCTCATCTTTTTCACCATTTTATCTACTCTACAGCCGAGATGTAGTTCTTCCTATAGACAACATTCTACAGCCTCGACGTAGGTATATGGGTGAAGATCCTCACAGAGTCGCACTGGAACAACAGCACAAGACCTTTACCATGGTTCACAGAATCCTGAAGCGATCCAAAAAGAGACAAGCAAAGTACGCAAACAAGAACGCAGTAGACGTGGACTTAAAGATCGGAGATCCAGTCTATTACAAGAATAACCAACGGCAAAGTAAGCTTCAGTCTAAATGGAAACCATTTTATAGAATAATTGAGCAGATATCTCCTGTGACGTTCAAAATAAAGAGCCAATTAGACGGTAAGGTTACAAAAGCGCATAAAGAGTTACTTCGACTAGCAAAGATCGACGAATGGGAAATACCCCAAGACGAACAAGGTAGACCGTTACGTAAGGCTGCTTACGTAATGCCCCCCGAATCAGAATCTGAAAATGATGAAATAAACGATCGTGACCCCGCGAAACAAAATGAAAAGACAATACCGAAAGAGAATGAACATTATTCTGACAATGAATCGAGTAATTCCGATGTAATTTCAAACGGAGATTCTAATATGTCAGAAAGTGAGCTTGAAAGAGAGGCAGTAAAGCAAGAAAGTGAAATGAGTGGTAGCGAGGAAGAAAACATCCCTCTCGCGAAATTAGCAAATAAATATAGAAAAGAGAGAGAGAATTCCTCCTCTGAGGATGAGATTCCCTTATATGAATTATCTAAACGATTAAAACAACGAAAGACGAGAGAAAACGACACTGAATTAAATAACAATAATTCGGAAAGTGAATCTGAGTCTAATGGGTCCCTTATGGATATTAATGAATGTAGGGCCCGGGACAAAAGAAACAAAATAAAGAGAGCTAAGGAATTTCGAAATTTTATTAGATCTCTTTCAAAATTAATGTAACTTTCAAATTATCTTTATTTTTTTTTATATTTTCAGTCACCACCTGTTCATCTCCATTGGGTAATTATTTTATTCATTGCTATAATTATAAAATGGCTATTTCCCAGAATACCCTCCTTTGCCCTTGGACCTTGATCTTGGCCACTCCGGATACCCTATATGACCTACCGGCCCATATCCAGGAGACATTGCTTAAGCTGCACATCGGGAATTTGTATAGGGCCGAGCACCGGAGACGGATGAAGCACGTCAGGAGAAACTTGCAGCTGTTGGTCCAATTCACAGCAACCCTGAGGAGACAGGGCTATGCCACTGATGGACCAACACTGCCTCCAAACTTAGCCGTTTCTCTCCGGGATATGGTAGATTACCTCGAGAATGACTACCACTATGAGCTTACCCAGGAGCAGATAATCTGGAGGCTTATAGGGAAGAGGTATCGATACTTTAACATGTTCCTCCGCCACTATAAACTGGAGACCTTTGTTAACTTTGGAATATCTCCACATTTCAAAGTCAGCGTCCAGTTCTACGCACGGGTATTTAATATCCACGACGATGACCCGCATTATCTAGCACTTGCAGGTAATGCGGTGACCTATCGGGAAATTATTAACACCCCTGACTCCAGGTACCAGGAGGAGAATGGAGGAATAAATGCATACTTCTTCCAAGCCGGCAATCCAGGGAGGCCCACCACCTATTGGTATTCTCTCTATCTAGAGCCCTCTCTAAAATTCGGTGGGCATGACCTATATGAAAGATTTTTTGGACGGAAGCGTCTCAACCGGATGAGGGAAAAAAGAGGCGGACACGCTGAGCCTTCATTGGATCTGGGACGTTTCTCAGATCCTGTCAAAACTATCCAAACTCTTATTTATTATCCAATGTAGATTGAACAGTTATTTCGGTGTCAGTTTATATGTCATTCTCAACCTTGATCTTTCTCTCTCTCTCTTACAGATTTGACCGACAGCATGTTCTCTCTTTTCTTGACCTGCTCTACTTTACTCTACTCGCTGACTAACGCCATGTTAATTCGGGAAAATGTTATCTTTGAACAAGCGCATGAAATATCTACGACCAGGAATCGTTGGTTGGTGACGTTGGTTATTGACTTAAATATATGTGACGCGCCAAGCAAAAACCTCCCTTAACGAAGAATTTTGACATTTTCAGTTTTTTATTGATTCTTGTATAGTTTTTCTTTCTCTTTCGTTTGATGTATAACATAACATATATTTCTGTGTAAAAATGTATAAAATATCACACGACAAAGACGGAATATTTACTTTGACGTACAGTGTACGGGTGCGTACCTTCATGAATTTTCATAACGTAAAATCGTAAAATGATGTGAAGCTATATACATGTAATGATTTGATGATAAACATTTTCAAACATTTGATTTGATTCCCTTAAAAATATCAATAATTAAGATTTTAATCGTAATGATAAAAATAAACATTGTAAACTCTATCTTTGAAAAATGAAAAGAAGGAGAGGGGGGGGGGGCATCGAAATAATTGACAAAGGCAAAAGAACAAAACGTCACTCAAATCAAAAATCTTCTCTTCCTCTAAAAGCTGTTCCAATTTATACATTTTTAATGCAAGAAAATGGCAGACAACAGTAAAAGGAAATAAGCAAAATTTAAATGAAAAAAATCCTATTGTGGTAGTACAAACTATATATACTCATCTTCCTAAACGAGCTTTGGCTAGCATGTTGACCCTTAATCTCATTTGGTAGAGCACTGGACTGGCAAGCCAGAGGCCTCGGGTTCAACCCCAATTAAGCAGAGGCACTTAATTGTCTCTTTTACACTATCAAAGTAGTTATCTTAAAAAAGTTCGAGACAGCCCCTACCACCCCCTCCCCCGGGCATTAAAAGTCTACACAATATATACATAGTATATAAAAAAAATTTTTGGTCATAGTTTACGTTTTAAATACCTGAGTTTGTAAAGAGTGCGATAGGGGTTTTTTTTTCATCTAAAGGATACCACATTTCTTTTACCACGTCTACTATATGTATTTACATGTTTTAATGTTTTACAACGGGAAAAAAGTATGCATCATCCCTGAAGACTTTTTGGCGTATTGATAAGATATTCTGCATCCAGGAATAAATTGTATTTGTCTCTTGTAGTAGAGTTCGATCCTTTTCTTCTTTGGATGTCGTTATGAAATCGGTCTTTAATTCACATAAGGAACTTGTAAAATGTCAAACTTGTTTCCAATCCTTTTGTATATCTCAATAAATGCGTGTTCCAATCAAAAACAATTAAGATTAGGTGCATCAAATTTTAAAGTGTTAAATTAAAGTTTAAACCATTATTTCTTGTAAATCTTTAAACATTTGATTAATTTTTCCTGGCCCTCGATTTCTTATTTTATATTTATGCTTAAATTATTGAAAAGAAATATGTTTAGAATCATTTCGTAACTAAATGAGTTTGCATACTTTTCAGTAAATCAGAATGTAACACCCACCCCATCCAATAAAAAATATGTATATTTTTAAAAATATGGTTTGAAAAAGAAATTCTGCAATTTATATGCATTATGAGGATGACCATGAATTAATTCTGACCAATTGTTGTATACTATCCGAATAACAAACCACAGTATCAGAATATACATTAATCCTACAAGTAACACACTCCACAACTTCATTTACATTCATTTCTAGACATGGGCTATAAGGTCTATCCTAAACTTTACCGTTACCTTCCTGAGAAAGTACATGCACACATTATGATATATTATAATCCATGCGCGGATCTAGAGGGGAGGTCGGGGAGGGGGGAGGGGGTCAGGACCACCCTAGAATTTCCAAGGTTAAAAAATGTATACACTAAAGCAAGAAAAAAGTTACTATGGACACCCCCCCCCTTGGAAAACGCTAACACCCCCCCCCCCCCCCCCCGGTAAACGCGAATTTTGCCGTTTCGGGTTGTTTTTTTTTTTTTTTTTTTTTTTTTTTGCTTGTCAAGAAATTTCTGGGATTGGATTTTTTTTCTGACTGGGGTGGACTCCCCTGGAAAAAATTTCTGGATCCGCGCCTGTAATCATATCAAATATTAGTTGCTTTTTAGTATTGTTTAAAACATGCATGTTAAAAATTGCAACAGAAAGTAAGAGAATGGGTAACACATTCTTCATATTCTACCATTATCGTAAAGGGGGGGGGGGGGGGGGGGGGCTGTGTCTCGGCTATGGACATTCACGCTTAATAAATTACCTGAACTAATATTAGACAAGTTCTTTATTGACTTTGTCAAGAACAAGGCACACATGTACAATCTTAAATTTTAACGATAAATCCTTTTTCTTAAAACATAAAACGTTTTGATAATTTTGCACAAAACTCCCCATTATGTATGTACATGTATATTTGTACATGTAGGCATGTATGCATCGTCGGAAACCCACGGGTGATCTCGTCTTTACTTATCACAAGACGAGATCACCCGTGGGTTTCCGACGGTGGCATGTATGTACAATGCGACTTTTGCAGGAAAAAAATTATTGAAATTGTTTTAATTTGCTACATGTATTAAATCACGTGTAGTTGGTAGCAAACTTTCATAAATTGAAATGCATAAACAATTCAACAGAAGGAAACAAGATTATTATTTTCCAAGGTAGATGTGAAATCATAAAATGTTGGTAGTAAAATCTTTGTCGGGGAAAAAATTATTACAGGTTTATTAAATCCTTAATATTGAAGGTTAAAATAAAATCATTAACATGAAAATTTATAATTCTTAAATGTTTAATGTAAACTGTTATTCTGTTCTCAGTTCAAAGGGCTTGAAAAGCACCGGTGACTGCGTTACATTATTTTGTTTTCAGGAATCCAAAACGTTAAAGTCACCTCTTCACCTTATTTTTTCTTCTTTGGTAGAAAAATCATGCTTAAAACATTGGCGTCGGAAGCAAATTGAAAGTGGGGGGAGGGGGGCTAATTGTAAAAAAAATTTAAACCTTCAAAAAAACCTGACAAGCAAAAAAAAAAAAAAAAAAAAAAAAAGAAAGAAAGAAAGGGGGGATGTCCTTTCCACAACCACGAAAATCCTATTTTTTTTCGGGGGGGGGGGGGGGGGGGGGTAGGTTCGAACTTTAGTACTAAAATTTTTTTCCAAATACCCCAGCCATCCCCCCCCCCCCCCCGTTCCGACGCCTATGTAAAATAATATTAGGCTGGAATGTTTTAAAAGTGTTCAAATAATTTGTATTAATTTGTAACATATGTATTACTTATAACAGTTTTAACGATGTATCATGTAACCTCAACAAACGGGTTACGAATACATAACAGTGAAGCAAAATAACGGAATGTTTAATTTTTTTCCCCGGAAATGTCGATAAACATATGTCAATCTGTTTCATTCTCAATCATAAAATATCGTAGAAAGTGGGACAGTCACTGTACAATGTATGCGAGCATCCGTACTGTAAATTTACAAGTTTCCAAAGAGATAGAGCAGACACAGGAGAACGGGGGCGAATTTTTCCTACTTTTTTGCGTACAAAATGAGAAAGTGTTAAACAATAACAAAATAAATTGAGAAGCTCAAAAGCTCTTTCTTCAAAATATTAATTTTAAATCAACAGCTAAAAACTAATTCCGGAAGAAGTAGCCAGGTCAAATACTCTGTGTCGTATCTACAGAGAATTACATTTTAAAACTAAACTTCAATTCATGTATTTATCAATAACCTTGGCAAGCTATCAAAAATTATGTACAGTTCTTATTACTTGTACAGAAAAGTGCAGCAAAGACGATGTATTTTTCTATAACTTACATCATCTACGGAAGTGAAAAAGATGTAATATTATATACTTCTTTAATTTAATTATGGTTATAACCTGGTATTTGATTGGATAAAGAAATTACTTTTTATTGCATAAAAAATTGGGTTACCTATGTCACAATCACTTGCATAAAAAACACATTGATCGGCCTGACGTAACATTTCAATATTGTACAATTTTTGTACGAATTTTTTATATAAACCACAGCGTGGGTAGCTAAGAGAGGTAATTCAGGTCAATTCTCACTGCATCGCTGTTTTAAAAAAGATACTTTACCTAGTTTAAAGCTCCTGTTTAATTTTTCTTGCATGTGCATCACGATATAACATCTGGAAATTAGCAGCTTGAATTCAAAAATCTTTAAAAACTTGTTTGTTTGACATTTTAAGATGAACCGACTAAAATCTTTTTTAAACCTCCAAATTATTCATTCCGGAATTTTCTCATCCAGTCAACAACAATTTTTTTTTCAGAAACGCCTTCATTCAATATTGAACATTTCCGACAAAAAAATTCGACCTACCTACCGACGCAATTTGGTAGAAGTGAATAAAAAGACGGCAAACAAACTCCATTTCAAAAACGGCCTAACGGGAATTTTTTTAACCATCACTGGACATCTTTAAAAATATATATAAATTTAAATTGTGAAAAAGGATACGTCACACAGATACTTGACGGAGAATAACTTCTTCAAGAATAAACTACATCAAACCACACCCAAGAATCTTTCTCAGCATATAAATAAAACAACATCCCATTGTTCTGCACGGGAGAGTTTTTTTTTTCTCGAGGAGGCGTTTTTACGTCGCATTTACCTTATTGACTTTAGACGCGTCTTTTGACGTTACGTCATAATAGAGATAAGGGAGGTTTTTGCTTAGCGCGTCACATATACGATCATTCTATCAATAAACTGTATCATTGCTTGGATGAGATTAACAAAATAAACAACGCCTTAATTAAAGTTTATGATGTTCCTCTAAAAGATATGTATTTTCTTACCTTCAAAGGCCTAGAAATGGAGATAATTAATCTTCGCGACGCACAAAATGCTGTGCACAACAGTTTTCGCGTTTTAAGTCCACTTCATAATTATACTAATGTGCGAGAAAGAAGATCATTGTTGCCAATCATTGGCAGAGCTTTTAGCTTTCTTTTTGGCACCGTTTCTGAAGACGATCTAAGAGGAATAAGAAGTAATATAAACACCCTTGCTTCTAACCAGCAGAAGATAACGCACGTTCTTACGGAAAGCTTAACCTTAATTAACAGTACCCGCGCTGCGGTAAAAGAAAATAGACAAAAGATAGATGAAGTAATTAATGCATTGGTAATTCTCACAGATAAGTTAAAGAAAATTAACTCCGCGTTGGAAAAACAAGTACATAAACTAGATTACTTTACAAATTCCTTTCTTCGAATTAATCGAGCCGTCGAAGAAGTGCAAATGATGACATCAGAAGTCCGGTCACATGTTGAACATTTATATATTCAATTAAATGCTCTTTCTATTGGTCACTTAACTCCAAGTATAATGCCGCCACAAGATTTGCAGTCTTTACTTTTGACAATAAAAACTAAATTGCCAAGAACATTGAGATTACCAGGGAATCCTGATACCGACCTCTGGTCCTTCTATAAATTTCTTACTTGTACATCTACCACTCTTGATAACCGTCTTCTAATTATTCTATCTATTCCTCTTTTGGATGCTCAGGAAACTTTTATGGTCTATAAAATTCATAATTTACCAGCTCTTATGACCAATCGTACTAATACTATCACTGATAATGAATGTTCTATGGTGGCGCAATATAGCTTAGAAACTTCGGCTGTGGCTATAAATACAAAAAGAACTCAGTATATTTTGTTAACATCTGAAGAATTACAATCTTGTTCCAACCCACTTAAAGGGTTTTGTTTTGCTAGAAGTCCAATTTATAAAACAAGTGTTTCAAAATTATGTGTGATTTCGTTGTTTTTGCAAGACACCCGGAGGACAAAGAAATATTGTAAAGTAAATGTTAAATTAAAAACAATTTTACCTATGGCAAAATATGTAACTAATGGCCACTGGATTATATCAACTCAAATTAAACTACCATTTGTTAAAATTTGTGAACATGGTCATACTTCAGTGACTTCTGATTTTGTTGTTCGACCTCCATTACAAATTGTTAAATTGGGTGAATCTTGTTCTGCAGTAACAAGTCAATTGACATTACCTCCTCATTATCATCAAGAAAGTAAGTATGATATAACTGACAATTTACTTACTTTTATGGAATCGTATAATGTGTCATCAATTAAAATTTGGGAACCTTTGCATTCTAAAATGAGTAATTTATCAAACATTCAAATTCCTGCTAAATTACAAGACCTTGAGACAGTTCCAATGGACAGACTGGTTCATGAGTTGACAAGTATTGATTCAGTTGATTATTTACCTCCCCAGGGGGGATGGCCAAATTGGGTTTATGCAGTTTTAGCTTTTATTATCGCTTTAATCCTGGGAATTGTAATTTATATTTATTGTAAATGCAAAAGGCGTTGGTCAGGTAGATTTTGGCAGAGAGGTAAGAAAACAGATGGAGAGCAAGAACAGTACCCAATGGTGGCGATTAACTCGTCTGGTGAAGCTAACACTGGCAGAGATACAAAGGCTTCTGCACCATTGCTGGCAACTGTTTACACCGCTGGAGTGGACTCCGTGGACACCATTACTAAGCTTTATCCAAAGATTAGGACGGATGCAGTACCACCCAGTGCTGAGCGTACCACCACAGCGTGATTGAACTTTTATTGTAAGTCGATCCCTCTTTTATTAGAGCCGAGGATCGTGAATATTGGACTTGTAATTATACAATAAAGGATTAAAAACTGAGTGAATCGAAACCTGCGGTTTACTACAGTTCAATGAAAATAAATGATTCAAGAATAAACGTGTACATAGTGATGTTACTACGATGGAAATTATTCTATCATTGGAGGAAGGTACCATATTTAATCGGTGAAATTTGGTGAACGGTGTATATATCACTCTCAATTGTGTTATTCTTACAGTATCACAACGTAGATGACGTGATGGACGAGGTTATCTATTAGTGATGAAATATATGAATTAAATTAATTCATTTCCTGCAAGGGAGGAGTGTAACACAATTGACGTTATGAAAACTTTTAACATCAAATTATTGCATAATTTAATAACTTAATGAACTTATATTCTTAATCAGGTGAAGGTTCTTATATTGTCTTCTATTTATTTTATATTGTCTTCTATTTATTAATGTGTTTACTATGTATAGATATTTGAAATTAGGACGTGTGTAAACAGGGCATAATAATCCCTGTACGTCCAGTACTTGATGGGTGATGGATCATTCCGCTTGTCATTTACCGCGCTAATGTGAACACTAATGTGAGCGTAGAGTGATAGCCATACCACCTGGACCACACTTCGGTCGCACTTCGCTCCTGATGATGAATTATCTAATACTACTAATGTCCAGTATACTGACTGACCATGCGAGTGTACCATAGCCCGAGGCAAGGTAGTAACAGCTGAACCACGCTTCGGTCACACTTTTACTCCTGATAATTAATTAACTGCTACTACTACGGCTATCAGATGTACCATGGCCCGAGGAACGGTGAAAGACAATATAAGCTCTAAGTTTGGGCTCTCGGTTGGACACAACGCATTACTATACGACCAGATTAACACTAACGTTAAAGCCTTCCCTGTACTGGTATTATCAGTGCCTATATTTGAGACTTATAAATACTACATAAAAGTGTACATTATAATTCGGACTTTCTGTTTGTATTTGAACTGTTTGTTTGTCCGTTAATTGAATAAAAACTTTATATAACCCGCATTGAACGTTATTGTGTTATAGAGAAAAACACAGGTGCTTAGATTAATTTTTCGACCCAACTTTTACACTATCGAAAATCGGTAATGCCAGGATACCAATACACAAGTATTTGATATTATTTAGCATGAAGTTTTTTACTATTACAATCACATTAATTAATTTGACGAATTTCAAAGAGAAATAAATCATGTATTTCAAAATTTCTTGTGATTCTAATTCTTAGTCTAGTTTATGTTGCCGTGATAAACTATATATGCATGTATTCACATTTTAAATCCACTAGAAGATTCACTAGTTTTTTGCTATGTTATTTTTCCTGTAACTGGAAACTTTATGTTTAAAATATGATTCAAACTATGTATGTGAGGAAAGAATATTCATGTCTTTGTAAAATTCATTCATTCATTCTGATCTGTTTTTTTATAATATAATTTTATTACAAAACTCTACATATTGATCTTTTTTATAAGATGTAGGGTGACCTGGCCCTAAATACTAGTTACAGTGAGATTGATATAGGCTTTCTTTCTTTTTTTTTTAACACAATCTCCACTGCAACAATGGTCATGCTTCTATTTGTGTTTAAAGAATACTTTATTTTTATATCTAAAAATGGTAAAAATTTTCTTTGAGATATTTATGTATATGTATGAAAATGAAGCGTCAATAATTATATATAAATATAATGTGAAAAATTCTGTGTTCAAAATCAAATATTGGAAATATATTATATAATATTATATCGATCCAGGGAGCTCCTGGCACCCCTGGTGAAGTATTACAAGAGGGCTTCTGCGGAAGTTTTGCCTCTCTGTTATGTTGTAAATTATTGAATAAACAAGTAACAGCTTTTCAAAAAGCTTGCCTGACTTAATCAATCAATATCTGTAAGAGAAGTGATAAACCTTTTGAGCAATACTTTTTTGTTTTTGAAATATGTCTTTTTATTTGAGAACTTTGTAAAAATATTTAATTATTTAACTTGTAGAAGAACGATGCATTTGCTGCGTTCTGGAGAGTTGTTAACAGAATGGTTAATTAATGTAGGTTTTCTGCCAATAGCAACTCCTCGGTCCCACTCTTCGGGCCTTATCTAGGGAAGGAGACCACAAATGTATTGTTAATTTATACGCCATGACAACCCCCCCCCCCTTTTCACAAATTTTGAAATAAAAGCATGGATGATGTATATAGTCCTATTTTCTTTGGAATATGGAGCTACCTTTATTCCATGTAGTGAAATTATCTAAAATATACTTTATACGGGACTTCTTACTCCGTTTTTACTATGAACAGGAAATGTTTAAATTTTCTAACATCCGATGATGTCGATACATTCGAGTTTATTTTTCGACCTCTGACGAAAAGACCTGAGATGATGCGTTTGATTTTTCTGCAAGTAGATTGTTCTACCCCTGGATCTAAATTTAAAGCTACAATTATTCTGAAATCTGTTGTCAAATCATTCATTGTGAACATTTTAGAGAATGGATATAACTAAATACATACGTTGTAGGAAAGCATTTTCTCCAGTGAAGTAAATAGTAGTAGTTTGTGTTCATTGGCGTCGGAAGCAAATTGAAAGTGGGGGGCTAAGTGTAAGAAAAAATTTTTTGTACCTCCAAAAAAACCTGACAAGCAAAAAAAAAGGAAATGTCTGATTTCCCAAACGCGAAAATCCTATTTCCTGGGGGGGGGGGGGGGGGGGGGGGGGGCTAAGTTCGAACTCCAGTACCAAAAGTTTCATCCATCACCAACACTTTTCCCAATTTTAACCTAATGTATACTAAGACGTATCTGTGGAAAGTGGGGGGGGGGGCTAAACTTACGAAGATATGTTCAATGTCTATACTAAGTATATCTTTGGAAAAAAGTGAGGGGGCTAAGCCCCCTCCCCCTAGCCCCCCGGTTCCGACGCCTAAGTTGTTCATTGATCTTTTTTTCTGAAATGTGGGTACTATATTTTTTTAAGAACGAAACAGGTAAAACCAACATTTAGGCCTTTGTGGAGAAGAAATCCAAGATTTCGCACAGGTAATTTCTTTCGTCAAATTGTCCGGAATCTGGTTGAACTGCGTCGATCGTTTATGGTGATTGGACTAGTCCATTAACAGAGGGGAACCAAATTAGAGAAATCTTTTCTTTAGTTTTGCATGTCCATATTCTGATACATACGATTCATATGTTGTTTTAAGGAATAAGATATAACTTGTAGATAGAATTTCTGAGTCATAAGAAGATGGAGGTTACAATAACAAACTTTATTGAATTCCATGGAAGTTAGCAACCCCATTCATACAATAGAACAATCCAAGAAAAGGCGCGAAGAACGCTTACTCGTGACATTTGGCGCGAAAAGAGCGATTCACCCCTTTTGTAGAACATAAATGGACTGATCCAGTAGTATAGAAATGCAGAAAAAAAGATACACGGACACGTTGAAACGGTCAATCACATGGAATAATCTGTTTCATGCAAACAGAGTAAACAAAGTAAATACTGCATTATTTTGCATCAGTAAAATCATTGTTTCCCTGAAAAAAGTCTCTTTGAAAATGCAGGTAAAAGATTTCCAATGTAAATCAGCTTGAACAAAATTTAGCACTCTGGGTATGATCTATTAGTTTCGGATCAAGCAATTATCAATCCTTATACAGCCTGACGCCGTGACGTCAGGCAATAATTTGAAAAAACACAAAAAAGACGATGAAATTTTGGATTTTGGCAACAAAGCTGTACAGGATGTGGAGACGAAGTTAAAAATACTTAAATTTGATTACGATTGGACCACGGCCATGGAAGAAGAAGACAGAAGACAAGAGGAAGAAAAGAAACGAAACGACAAGATCTAAAGAAAAGAATGCTAGAGAAAGAACAGAAAAAATCAAAGAAATACTAAGAAAAGTCCACAAAGAGCTACAGACAAAACTGCAAGAGAAACTGCAGCAGAAGATGATTCATCAAAAACTTTTCAAAAAGGTGCATGAAGAGCTATTGGAAGAAATTCACGCCAAGAAATAAATAAAAGAGATTTTGATACAAGAGGAGTTACTAATAAATTTAAAGAAAGGGAGACGAGACAGCAGACCATGAGAGATTAGCACAAAGATAATTATGTAGGATTTTTTTTCTTTTTTTCCGGGGACGTACCTCTTCATCTTCAATAAAGAAGATACTTTGATACATTTTTAGCTCACCTCAACGAAGTTGGGGGAGCTTATGTAATACCCTCGGCGTCGGTGTCGGCGTCCACGTCGGCGTCCCAGGTTAAGGTTAAGTTTTTTGGAGCAGTTTTCTTTTTAAGTACTTCTATGTCCTAAATTGATTAGACATGCATGGAAGATGGTTCTAGTGTGTTTCATTGTATAAGTCAAAGTTTCAGATGCTGCAATTTCAGCAAAGGAATGACCAGGTTAATGTTTTTGGAGCAGGTTAACATTTTAGGTGCAGTTTTTGGTGTAGGTTTCATTTCCAAGTAACTATAAGCCCTATGTTGACCAAACTTGCATGGATGATACATCTAAGGATGCATACTACTGGGCTTGCTTGGGATGCTGAATCTGACCTACATTTTCCGGTTGATTGAACAGGTTAAAGTTTTTGGTGTAGGTTTCATTTCCAAGTAACTATAATCCCTATGTTGACCAAACTTGCATGGATGATACATCTAATGATGCATACTACCGGGCTGGCTTCGGATGCTGAATCTGACCTACATTTTCTGGTTGATTGAATAGGTTAAAGTTTTTGGTGTAGGTTTCATTTCCAAGTAACTTTAAACCCTATGTTGACCAAACTTGCATGGATGATACATCTAAGGATGCACACTACCGGGCTTGCTTCGGATGCTGAATCTGACCTACATTTTCCGGTTGAGTGAACAGGTTCAAGTTTTTGGTGCAGGTGACATTTCCAAGTAACTATAAGCCCTATGTTGACCAAACTTGCATGGATGATACATCTAAGGATGCATACTACCGGGCTTGCTTCAAATGCTGAATCTGACCTACATTTTCTGGTTGAGTGAACAGATTAATGTTTTTGGTGCAGGTTTCAATTCCAAGTAACTATGAGCCCTATGTTAACCAAACTTGCATGTATGATACATCTAAGGATGCACACTACCGGGCTTGCTTCGGATGCTGAATCTGACCTGCATTTTCTGGTTGAGTGAACAGATTAAAGTATTTGGTGCATGTTTCATTTCCAAGTAACTATAAGCCCTATGTTGACCAAACTTGCATGGATGATAAATCTAAGGATGCATACTACCAGGCTTGCTTCAAATGCTGAATCTGACCTACATTTTCCGGTTGAGTGAACAGATTAAATTTTTGGTGCAGGTTTCATTTCCAAGTAACTATAAGCCTTATGTTGACCAAACTTGCATGGATGATACATCTAAGGATGCATACTACCGGGCTTGCTTCAAATGCTGAATCTGACCTACATTTTTGGGTTGAGTGAACAGGTTAAAGTTTTTGGTGTAGGTTTCATTTCCAAGTAACTATAAGACCTATGTTGACCAAACTTGCAACGATGATACGTCTAAGGATGGATACTACTGGGCTTGCTTCGGATGCTGAATCTGACCTACATTTTCCGGTTGAGTGAACAGATTAAAGTTTTTGGTGCAGGTTTCATTTCCAAGTAACTATAAGCCCTATGTTGACCAAACTTGCATGGATGATACATCTAATAATGCAAACTACCGGGCTTGCTTCGGATGCTGAATCTGACCTACATTTTCTGGTTGAGTGAACAGGTTAAAGTTTTCATCAAGAGATGAAAATTCTCAAATTTGCTTCAGATGCTGGATTTTGATTACATTTTCATGAAGAAGAACTAGTTTAAATTTTTTTATGTAGGTCTATTCAAAGTATCAGATCAAAATTGCTTAAATATTTTCATTTTTGGAATGTACACTTTTTGTTGGTTAATTGTGTCAATTTGCCTTATTTAAAGACAACATTCGTTGAGGTGAGCTCTGTAATCTTTGATTACCTATGTTCTTTTTGTCAAATGTTATTTTAACAATTATTTGTTATGTTATTTCTGATCTGGATCCGTGCGAGTCAGTTGTGCTCGTGTGTGTAAGGGTGTGTGTGTGAGGGAGGTTGAGCGAAAGGGTGTGCGTGAGAGGGTGTGTGTCTACCCGTGATTGCAGCCCGGAGGACCGGGCTGCTCTATACATATAAGTTTAAGTGTTGGAGTATGGTGATTGGGTAGGGAGAAGTTATTCAGAATTAAAGGTTTTCTTAACATTGAAAAGATTGTTAATCAGAATGTTCTTCCCTTTCTAAATTACGATATACATAATATATAAACTTCCATTAAGTGAATATGTAAAAATAAATATGTTTTACATATCTAATATATAAAGTTGATTATCATTTACTATCGAAAAAACGACAGATCCCTTTTTTTAGAACATCGAATTTTACTTCTCGCATAAAAACGTACTCTGCATAGTTCATGTCTTATTTTCTAAAATTAAACATTAATACATTTTTGAATATAGGTGATGCATGTGTCTAACTTCAGTTTATATTTTATGCAGCCAACATTTACACGAGGAATTGATCAAGTTTAAAATGGTATCGTTTTGTTTGTTTTTGATCCGACTATAAGTTTTCAAAATATTCGCGACTATCGTCGCCATCAATTAGACGCATGCCTTTTCACACAGCGGTTTGATGATCAAGACTCATTCCCATTGTTTACTTTATACATTTCCCGGGCGACAATTGATGGTTACATCAATGTTTACTTGTGTATTATTGATGTATTTAGTAATCGGTTCATTGTATTTGTCACCTTGATCTTGCATTTAGAGGGCATGTATAGACAGTTTGCCACAATAAATATTGTCTAAATCAAATAAAGAAGAATCTAAATTTTTTACCACTTTAGTTGTGTTTCTTTTTCTAACAGTATGATATGTATATGTTCTCTCATCTAAGAACATCAATCATTTTGAAACAAATTATCAACAATTCATTTTTTTAAATTAAATACAGAATTTGTGAATTTACCGAATGGGGTTTCCCCGGGATTTCCAGCGATTTCCCTTTGTCACTGTTAATGTAGTCGATAAATTCACCATCGAATGTTGATGATTTGATGTGGTCTATAATTGGATAAAACATTGTGTATGATTCAAATTAATGATTGAAAGTTGTTTAATATATATAGTATTCGATGTTTTAACTGTTAACTTATTTTATATTGTATTGTGTACGGAGAATGGAAAGATGTTGAATATCCATAAGTTTATCAATTATTTACATGATTTCTTGTTTTACACGTTAGGTGGTGCTATTTTCAAAAGCGATTTTTTTGAGTTAGCCTATCACATGTCAAGATGTTTAATCACATGATTGATTATCGATGTTGCCGCCATATTGAACTGTCGTTTGCGTTTTGCAAAAGCGATTTTTTTGTGCTATTTTATCAGAGGTCAGGATTTTAATCACATGATGGATTATCGATGTTTGCCGCGATATTGGAATATCGTCTGCTATTGTTTATAAATACAGACCCTCCGGGTATTCAGCATCATTCCTTCGTGACTGATTTAGAGAGCTGATTTCACAGTGAAGAAAGAAGAAGGTGGCTAACTTTTTTGAGGAGCTGTACAATATCCCAGGGATAGTCGTTGAGAGCCACATTGTGGTGCGGAGAATTGACACAGGGAGGGTGATGTTAGACCTCGACATGGGGCGGATATCCATCATCAACCGGCGACAGAGGAGGGCCCACCCTTATAGGAGAAGCAGAAGTTCGCCACGGCGACCACCCTCCAGATCTCCACTGCCGCCCCCACCATCCCCGTCGTCCACACCTGCTGCTACGACCCCCCGCCAAACCAGAGCCAGGAACGAGGGCCGAATTCCCCGCTGGGGGTTCCGGCTGCCGACGCAGGATATTTTATGCAGCCTCTGCTTATCTGAAGGGGAACCTAGCAACTTTGTGTGAGGGCGCTGCCTGCAGCGCCCAGCCTGTACCCTATGTGCGGCGCGGATCCTAGAACAGAGCCTTCCGTGCCCCCTATGCCGCAATGACGAAGTCATTATTCAACCCGCGGGCAGAAGACCAGGGTTTGAGGGCGAGGATTCGGATTCCGATGACGAAAGGATAGGGGAGATCGTGCAGCGGCTTTTGGCCTAGGCTACCCACCTTTAGCCACACCTGAAACCAAAACCTGAAAAAAACCAAAAAAATTTAAAAACCAAAAAAAACCCAAAAAGTGTTTTTTACCAAACGGCTCTTTTAAGAGCCACCCAATTGTTTCGAAAAGATGCCTTCATATGCATTCAAATGAGAAACGTATTGTGTGTGTTTCTCTCAAGTTATAACACCAGGTCACTTTTTAAAAATTTTTATAACTTTTTTTAAAACTTATAAATGTTTTTCTTTTAACTTTTTAAAACATTTTAATAATAATAATGATAATCAAAAGGAAAGTCCCTTTTTTTAAAAAAAAAATAAATTCACATTAAAACACACATTTTTAACATTTATTTTTTTTTTTCATCAAAACAACAATTACACAGACACATATATACACACATTTATAAATTTATTTTTTTTTCATCAAACAATAACACACACACACACATACACACATTTTTAAATTCATTTTTTTTCATAAAACAATAACACACACACACATACATACACACATTTTTAACATTTATTTTTTATCAAATAACAATAACAACACATACATACATACACTTAATGTGGATGAAGAATGTACATCTGTTTGTCATAAGTGTGTGCAAATTGTTCAATATAATGTCTATAATGAGTCCAATTTCCTTGGGTTAGTCCACATGCAATCTTGTAAGGAAAAGCATAAGTCTGGTAAGGTAAACTACCCATTTCTTGTAAACAAGTTTGAAACCATTGCTCTCTGTTTTGTGGGGTATCCTGATAAGTGGAAATTCTTTTAGGTCGGTGACTTGCTTTTCCATAATCCCATTGAGCTAGTAAACAAATGACCACAGGGAATTGTGAAGGAAACACCTTAATAGTGCCTGGAATTCCTCTATCTTCTTCTACGGCTAAATTTCTAGTCCCTAGAGGTCTGCGAGTGGCATAGAGATTAGCTTGTGGGATTTTCTCTGCAATACTTTGACTCAATCCATGAGCTTTTGAGTGGATCATGATCTATAAAGTAAATACGAATGATTTTCAAAGCAGTATGAATCTTTTCATGTCAAATTTTCTTTCATAAAACATTTGGTTACTTAAAAAATCAGGGGATTTGTATGTCCTACGTTGTTTACACCCCAGTGTCACTACAGTGTTTCATTTTGGTAAAAAAAAAAACATCAAGACTTGTAAAGGATCTAAAAAGTAGATACGAATTGTTTTGAAACTCATAACATTTTATTTTTCTTAAAATATCAGTCAGAAAAAGGGTAGATTCCAAGAATCCTTATGTATCTCATGGTATGATTTTCTGAAAATCCGTGACCTCTGACCCCCATTGTGTTTATAGGTAAACCTATTTGAGCTTGTTTTTTACCCCGATCATGATTCTTTTGAAATAAAAACTATATCGGCACTCTTTCCTAAGTCCCTTCTCCCTAACCCACATGAGTTTTCCCGGTCTCACCCTCTAAAAAGACTGAAAAGGCTTATTTTATACACTCGGGTCACTGAAATTCACCTCGTCGCTTCGAGGTTTTTTACTCTTTTCTCCACAACGGATGCATGTCATGTATAAATTCTAGTATGAAAAGAAGCAGGAAACTTACCTTGTTTAGACCTGTATCATGCTGGAATCCTTCTATGAACACCTACTAAATAATCCATGAAAATATATAGGTCCCAAAGTACAAATCACACACAATTTCAGTTCGCAATGAGATTTCGGCTCTCACCATCCAGGTGCTCTCTTTAACGTCCGTGCTCTGTGCATAAATACAGACGCTTGCCAGAGCTCAGCGTCATTCGTTAGTATCCAGCATACGCCACGATGGCTCAGGGAAATTCTACCCGAGGACCCATACCACCATGTGGGATCCAAGTACCCGAAGACCTGATCGAGCAGTGCCCTGTCTGCTTAGAGGAGGACGTGCCCTCGAAGTTTGTTTGTGCGGGATGTAGGAACAGGCCGGTCTGTCTCCAGTGTTCCCAGGTTCTGGTGGGACAGAGGTTACCCCCCTGCTGCTGCCCTCTGTGTCGCTGGCGAGAGCCCTGGATCCCCAGAGGTTACCGGGCCCCCCGCGGTGTAAGATTGAGGCGACCACGTCCACTAAGAAGACCACTACCCCCAGATCCCAATGATTTCATGGCGCCGTTGAACGGCAGACATCGCCCACCCCTCTATCAGAGACGGGAGTTTGGAGGTCCATGCAGGAGGACACAGAGGGAGTAAACCCTCTCTAAAAAAAAATCGACCCAACGGCTCTTTTAAGAGCCACTAAATGTTTAGAAAAGATGCCTACTTAAACAGTCAAAAGAAACGAATTGTGTGTTTCTCTCAAGTTATAACACCAGGTCACTTTTTCAACAAAAAAAAAAATTTATAACTTTTTAAAAACTTTTCAATATTTTTCTTTTAACTTTTTAAAACTTTTTAATAATAATAATAATTTCCCTCTTTTTGAAAAATAAATTTACATTAAAACACACATTTTTATTTTTTTTTCATCAAACAATAACACATACACATACACTTAATGTGGATGAAGAATGTACACCTATTTTGTCATAAGTGTGGGGTATATTCAATGTTTTTTTTTTTTTTAAATATTCAGTTAAATCTACAATCTCTTGGAACTAATTCTCTGTTTCTCACTTCAGATTTAAGAACCCCATATTCTTCATAGTCACCTTGTCTATAAAAGGTTCTTTCCAATTCTGGGGTACTGTGAGTCATATCAAAACAAGTTAACCCATGAATCTTTTTGTACATGTATCTCTCATGACAGCTGTATTTCATTTGAATGAATCCTCTCACATGATGAAGTTTTCCAGTTTCTGGATGCCTTTCTTTTTGTAAGATCAAGTATTGAAAATCACTTCTAATGATTTGATCTACATCTTCCTGTCTGCACCCAGTTAAATCAAATATCCAATTTTTGGCTATTCTAAATCTGTCTATTTTTAACTGAGCAATATAAAGATTACCTGTATTTTCTTTATGTTTGTTTTGATAATGAGTCTTAATATCTTCCAAGAGTTGAGTTTGAATTTCTTTCATTATTTGTAGACTCTTCTCCTCTATGGGTTTAAAATCCCTGGGTCTTTTTATCAATCTTTTTTCTGACATTTCTTTTTTCTTATCATCTATAAACTTGGCTTCTTCTCTAGTCAAGGGTCTTTCAGGGTAATCCAGGTTACCCTCACCCTCTATGGGTAATAAATGGTTATATTCCTCATTGGCTTCTTCTGTAATCAAGGGTCTTTCTATGTAATCTCTCGCATCATTAGGATCACTCTTTTCTGGACATAATTGGTTATATTCTTGTTGAGAAATGATCTCAATAGCTCCATCATCATGTAATTGAATTGGTATACCTCTGTCTACATCTTTCTCTAAAAGAACTCTCTCTCCAAACTGAATTTTACTCATTCCTTTACTCTTTTGCTTCCTAAAGGTGTTACCCATGGTTGAGACAACAACAACAGTACTGAGTGTTTTTAATTTCACACCTTGAATTTATACTTTTCTTTGAAACTATCATGGGAAAAAAACCCAAATATTAAGAGGAATTTAAGAGTGATTTTTAAAATATTTGTGATATGTATGTATATTTTGCATAAAATCCCATCCTAGTCTTTAAATTAAGTCCCAAAAAACATGGCCATGACACAGTTTCTGATATTAAATAGGTTTTTATTTTTCTGTTGTGTAAAAGAAAAATTTTCACTTTTCTCATTATTTTTTTCTTCAGAAAACATGTTTTCTCAAACTCCATAACTCTTTGAAAGCAAATGAGGTAGATAACTATTACTTGTAAGGTACAAACGGTTTTCATTTAAAAAAAAAAAATCTTTGTAGTTTTCTTTTTTCTAGCAAAGTTTAAATGTGATTTTAGATTATATGTAACTTTGATTTGTCTAAAAGTTAAAAATTCATATTTCATTTTTAACAATACAGAAAGATGAGGGATACCATTGATCACTATACCTTAAAAATGTCATTTAAATCATTTATATTTATTTACATTTCCTTCCCATTCTATACTGAATACCCAACTCCTGTTTTGTGTTTTGAAAAATAATCTATGGTTAAAGGGGGATACTCGACTTTTCAAAAAGGCTGTTTTTGTTAACAGACAAAAAATCAAATGGTTTTATTCAGTTATAAAAAAATTCATGGAATTTTTTCTTTTTTTTCTCTTTTTAATGTCATTTTTATCTTCTTACTTTTTTTTCTCAATTCTTGGTAATACTATAAAATAAAATCTGCATGAGTATGAACTCTCATCATATCCCAACTGTTTTTCCTGCAAGGGTTTTTCCCACTTCATGTTTTGTTGTTGTTGTTTTTGTTTTTTCTCATTAAAAAAAAAAAAAAAAAAAAAAAAAGACAAAGTTGAACATGAAAATCAAAACATGCAACGTTTTTTTAAAAAAGATATATATATACGAGGGTTGTCCCGTAAAATCGTGGACAAAGCGTTTTTCTCTAAAAGTAATAGGCGCACTAAGCTGAAATTTTCAGTAAATGTTTATTCATCATATTTAAGTGCAACATTATGTTTTTGATGATATATAGACAAAAATAAAGATTTTATTATGCTTGAATGTGCACAGAGTACGGTCCTACGGCGCATGGTAAAAATAACAAGGTTATATTAGAGAATACATAAGAATTATTTCGAAATAAAAAATTTCAATACATAAAATTGGGAGGAAAAATATCATAATTTGATTCCTTGATCAATTTTGTCGTCTTTGTAAAAATTTCAAGGCATTTGGTTAATTTTTGGCAGTTTCACGAGCATTCGAAATAGGAAAGTGGTAAACACAATACACAAAAAATCGCGATTTTTGATGACGTTACGGCGCACCGGAGAGCAGTTCTGTTAGATTTGGATGTTGTAATGACACCTAAAGAGACTTTAAATGAATACAGAAGAAAGAAAATATGACAAAAATCACCAGATCTTTAGTATATACATGAAATGAAAGTTTTATTGACGAATCCTTTTTGATTGAGTCCTCAGGTAGCACAAAATGTATGGAAAAACTGCTATTGTAATAGCAAAAGACGCTGTCATTGTCGACCGTTGATATGAGATTCTCTGTTATTTGAGTGCTGGTGAGAATACTGTCCAAAACTTGCTAATGAATTTTCCAAAGACTGCATATGTGTGCCAGATGGGTTCCTTATCTGGTTATAGACACTCACGTATGTGAATCAATGGAATTTTTAAATTTAAGTGGGACTTATCCAACTTTATTTTAGCAAAGATAAAACGTGACGATGTTTTAGACACTTTGACGTTATCATCCGTGCGCCGTAGGATGATACAATACATAACATAACATCTAATAATTTGTTTATTTATGCACATATCTATTTGAAATTTGCTCTGTATATTCAAAATATATGTACTAAAAAGTACTGAAAATTTCAGAACGCAGTGATGATTATTTTTCAAACTAGACAAATTGTCCACCATTTTACGGGACAACCCTCGTATTATTTGGTAGAGTTAAAATAAATAATTTCCCTTCACTAATTAATGTCTCATCCCTCAAGCAAAAAAAAAAACAATATTAAACAATTAAAATGTTTTTTAATGTGAGTATAGATGCATCAGTATTTTTTTTTTAAATTTCCTGGAATGATAACTTTTGTACAGCTTAACAATTTTAAAGATCAGGGTTTTTTTCTATTCAATGGTAATATACATGAATATTTCTGGTATGTCTTTTTATTTTTTCAGAACTTTTAATTTATTGCAGGAAAAAAAAATCTTCTCATTCTAAAAACTTCATAGATATTATATTAAACAGGCAATGATTTTTATGATTATCAGATATAAGCTATGAACATGTAGTATGAATTACTTCTGTTTTGCATTGGTAGGTTTGTCTTTTTCTGTATCTATGACCTCCAGTTAGTGTTGCACAGGGTTGTACAAATAGTATCTTTTGCAGTTTCTGATGAGCAAAATTCTCTGATAGTTTTAAAACAAGTATGCCTATCTTCCAATATCAAGTCTTCTCTCTGAGATATACATGTTATGATTTTTTAGTTTAAAATTTCAAAGGTCTAGAAAAAAAATTCTGAAGAGATGTCACTAGATACAAGATGATGTCCGTAAACTATATTCAGATTTCACTCGGATAGTAAGTATCGTACATAAAATTAAAAGTCTACTTCAATTTTCTGAAAACAGCCATGAAATAGCATCAACGTGAGAATTGTGGCGTTTCCGGTTGGCGGATCTAAGCTACTGACAAATTTTGATGAAACTGACAACAAACAATCTATTATTTATTTCATAAAATGTCATCACTGAATTATTCAATCAAAACTTGATTTAATTGATATAAAAGAAATAAGTTGCGGTAACCAATTAAAAAGCGAAAAGTGTAAATTATTTTCGTCAATCACCGATCTCAATATTGACGGAAGCTTCTAGAACATCGCGTCCCTTTTGCTACATTGTTTTAATCAAGAAATAATTATAAATATTGTAATTAACGGGTTAATTGATTAAATAGATTTACAGCAAATGATGTTATATAAATTAGAATACAATAAAAACAATAGTTTTGTAAAAACGAGCAAAACTTGCTTGGAATTTATCAGAAACATATTGTTGCCGGGAAAAAACACTAATATTTATTGATACAAGGCTTATATTACTGGACAAATGGTAGATGGCTAGCAATCATGAGATACTATGAGTATCAGATTAGAATTCATGACGAGCCGACAGCGAGGTATCATTATATTCTCCCTCACTTCGTTCGTCCGAATATAAATTAATTATACTCTTTATTCTGTATTGAAAGAATAATCAACTCATATGTATGGAATGCTGCTCGTCAGAACGTTTATTACAATTTTAACACATTATTTTTAATCATTAAATAATATTGATATATACATACATATATGTGTGTGTGTGTGCCTAATTTACTGGTTTCCATTCCTTACAACGTTCTGTACGAGCGGTAGAATAACTTTTAAAGCACGCACCTGCTATTTATATGACCATGTCACGTGACATAAAAACCACACAGATCCACCACTCTGTTCACACAGGAAATACCCATAACGACAATAATAATAATTATATTCTCCCTCACTTCGTTCGTCCGAATATAAATTAATTATACTCTTTATTCTGTATTGAAAGAATAATCAACTCATATGTATGGAATGCTGCTCGTCAGAACGTAGAACAATCAAAGAGAAAATTGTAAAAAATAATAATACCTGTCTACACACACACACTATATATGCATATATATTTATTATTATATATTCATTTATATTTACACGAAAAGACTATTAGACACTTTCAATTTGTTATCTATACAATCCTTAATATAATTGTCTCTGGAATAGTCAGATTTCCAACGTCCATGTATTTTGATCAGACGCTCCGACACATTTTTCTCGGCTGCAGTTGTTGCCCCTCCACTTCGCAGACTGTGCAAACCAAAACCTTTTGAATCTATTCCCACTTTTTCCAAAGCTTCTAACAATAACTCTCGGGCTCTTGTATATGAAATCGGCTTGTTAATACCGCACAACATATATTTTCCACATGACTTGTAAAATCTAATTGCTCTGAATACATATTCCTCTGGTTTATCCTGAATTTCAGCTAAATTTAAATAATGCTTAATCCAGGATACAGGACACAGCTTCCCTCCTGCCTCTGCCAATGTCACTTCGTTACCACGCCTGTAAACGTCAGTTTTGCTGGATTCGATGCAAACATTCATGTATAAATTCTTGAAAATTATATTTTTCACTTTAATATTAGATAATTCACTAAATCGCAAAAAAACTGCGAAACTCAACAACAACATAGCCACTGTTCTCACACTTCGTAAATCACAATTTTGCTCCCGTTCCCCATATACATTTATAATCTTCTCTAACACATCTGGCGAAATTGGTTCCTTCTTCTTTATGGGCTTTGATAAAATTCGTTCCCCCCCCCTCCATTAAACTATGAATAACACTGTCGTCACAGGGATTAGAAAACGCACAATGAAGATCATGATACCACTTTATACTATAGAAAAATGAACACAGAACTGCTTCAGAAACTCCTTGTTGAATTAATCCACTTAAGAAAATGGCAATCACACTAGATTTTGCGGGAAAACTTGCGACATCTTTGGAAATACACCACTGCGTAAATTTCTTGAAATACGTTTCATACTGCTTGACTGTGTTTTTACTTTTTGCACTTTTCATGATGTGGAATATTGAGGAATCTGCCGATTTAAGCTGCTCTTTCGTTGACATGTCTTTAATTTCCGCCCAAGTGTCATTAAAAATCTGTGAATAAACAGCAAAAATATAACAACACACTCACTTACATATTTAAACTGCTATTATTATATTTTTCTGAAATCAATTCTAACAACCAAAACGTTGCTCAAAAACATATCTTAAGCAAATATACTCGACTTGTCTGATCCTGACATAAAAAATTTTCTTGGGTTCTTATATTCAACATATTCTTTTATATAAGATTTGTAAGATGTTGTACTTTTATCCCATATCATTGGCCAAAATAAAGCAGACAACCATTTAGGAATGATTAAAGTTCCATATGCATTACACAAACGCAAATGTTTTATCACTTTGCCTATAATTTTCACCTGACCAATCATAAGCGAAAGCGTCAACTCCTGTAGTGCCTGGATTCCAATATTTCGAATAAAACCTTTTAACTTTGTTATTCTTACAATTTGCAAAAAGATCAATTGTAAAAGGACCCCATATTCTATCAAAATATCGGAAAATGTGTTCAGACACACTCCAATCATCACTGTCAAACATACGACTGTAACTATCTGCATCCATGTTGAATTCTCTTGGTATCCACTGTACTTCAAGTAAAATACTGTATTGCACACAGACACCAAATATACTCAATGCCAGCTGATGCAGCTCGTCAACCATACTACCTTTACATGCGATGCGCACGACATTTTGATTATCTGTAAATATTTTCACAAACCTTCCACTCAACACATCTGCCAGACTTGTTAAAATTATTTGCACTGACTTTAATTCTCTCCAAGTTGAACTTTTACTTTTTTCACACTGATCCCACATGTAATGAACTATTTTCTTATTCCTTTCACATGTAAACCCTGCGCCTGCATGAGAACTTGCATCTGAAAAAATAATTTTCTCTGGTGTCTTATCAATACATGTAAAATATTTGCAAGGGAGCTTACTGATATTGTAATGCCAAAACTCCAACTCTTGAATATTCCCATTGTCTATATACAAAATTTCATCCCAGCCAGTTTTAGAGCAAATTGTAATACTGAGACGTCTAGTCATTAACTGACATATATTTCCCAAAGATGGTTTTAATGCGATAATTTTTCCCACAACAGAAGATAATTTTCTCGCCGAAATATTGTTTTTATTCTCTAAAAGTTCTTTTAATAAAGATTTAATATTACTAATTTTTTCCAAAGGAACTTCTAGCGTCCCGCTTTTCAAATTCCACAAAAACCCTAACCACACCATACTCTGAGTAGGCTCAAGTACTGACTTCTCAGTATTTATAACAAAACCTGATCTCTGTAACGTGTCTTGTATTATGTCTGATGCAGACTTGCACTTCTCGTACGTATCACAAACCCAACCATCGTCCAAGTATACTACCACAGGTATACCACATGATCTCCAATATTTCACTGAAACTCTCACTACTTTTGTAAAAACATGCCCTGCTGAAGATAAACCAAAAGGTAACACATTAAATTCGAAAAATCTGAATTTGTCACCATATTTCCAAGAAAAACCTAAATATTTGTGAAAATCTGGATGTATATCAATATGGTGATAACCTGATTTTAAATCAAACTTAATCATGTGCATTCCCTGTTTTGCATATTGTAAAGCCTCACTCACCCCTTCAAACTTCACCTTTTGTTTTTCTACAAATTGATTTACATGTCGAAGATCTAACACCAACCTTTTCTTACCTGTGCTGTTCACTGAAACAGTAAGTGGATTAACAACATGTATTTTTTCTTCAGATATTTCGTGAATACAACCAGAATTTAAAAGATCATTGATGGCTGTACAAACAAAATCACTGTGAATATGAGCCGACTTATTATTTTTTAAAACGACCTTAGGCGGCAATTGAATAAATGGAATTACATAACCAAATTGAATAGTATTTTTGACAAAAATGTTTGAAGACAATTCACTCTTCCAAAATTGTAAACAATTTTTTAACCGAAACTTTACTGAAATCTTCGAACACATGTTTAACTCATATTCATAAGAATCACTCATACAGCCTTCATTTTCACTATACTCAACTTGTTCTCTACTACTGTTTGTTGGCGTTGTTGCTAGAGGCCGATGCGACCGTGGAAGCTGACACTGGAACTTGTTGTCCTCTGGCAAATGGGCAGTCCCTGACGTAATGTCCGACCTGTCTGCAGAAAAAGCACTTCCGTTCAAAGTTCTGTTGACCTGCGCCGTATTCGATTGGTTTGGCGAATTGCTTGTACCCCCCTGTAGCAAACGTTTGGCCGAAAGTGCGAAAAAAGTCGTTGGCAGCAAATGCATTCTGTCTACGGTTTTGCATGGGATATGTATATGGCTTCCCTCTGTAATTACGCTTACGAACAGCACGGCTAACAGCGCCCCGTAACTTAACAGCGTCGTCGTTGTTGTCTGCTAATGGATCGTCTAAATATTCGTTGACAGTATCCCACCCGTGCCTGTCTGCTATTTTTAGAATCTTGTTTCGTTGTCGCAACTCGCCGATTTCTTTCTCAATTGTCAGTGCCGCATTCTCCAAATCTTTCTTCTCTATAAAGTTTTTTGTTTCAATCAACTTCTCTATTCTCTCTGTATTAAAGGTATGCTGAATGCGATGTCCCTCGTGTTTGAAATCGAATGAGTTATGTTTAGTATCCTCCCGTGCGCTATCCCCGTGCCCGGTATTCGTGGCGGGATTATTAGGTTTACTGTTAATTTGCTTCACAATGGAACTCACAATGACCTCATTCTGCTGTTGCAAAGCTTTTCTCAATGAACTATTAAATAAAGATACTGCATCCTCGTTAGACAATTGTTCACTAGTACTAGACTCGCCCAATAAAACTTCTTCAGAATAGTGCACATCTGAACTCGCTGTACTGGTTTCCATTCCTTACAACGTTCTGTACGAGCGGTAGAATAACTTTTAAAGCACGCACCTGCTATTTATATGACCATGTCACGTGACATAAAAACCACACAGATCCACCACTCTGTTCACACAGGAAATACCCATAACGACAATAATAATAATAAGTTGAGGACGAGTAAATGACAAATGAAAATATTTTGAATACAGGAAATATACATACATCGAAAGTCTAAAATAGATATGTAGTGTACATATATCTTTTTCTTCTGAGTTTATCGATAAAAACTGTATTTTCCGTACTGAGAGCATCGTGGTAACGAACCCGACGTACAATTTGTAATCAACTTAATTGCGTTCAATAAAAGAGAAAACTTATGAATAAGGTATTGTTCAAATACATTTAATTACAGCTATAAAGTTTTGTGCTTTCATAAAGACATTTCAGCTTTTTTCTCTCAAAAAAAAATCTTCCTCCAATGCCAATTTCTTTCAGAACAAAATTTTTGGTATTCAACACTACATTTCCCGTATATGAATTTCCTGTAGTATAAGGGGGGGGGGGGGGAGGGCAACCAGCCTTTCACTGAACATTTCCAATAGTAAAAGTATTGGTAGGAAAAAAGTGGGGGGGGGGGGGGCAGCCTTTTTACGTATCAATAAGGATACATATATAATTACATAAACCAAGTACCTGTGAATTTTTACCCCTCCCCCAACTCCCCAAAATCAATTTATTTGTACATTATGTATATTCGTTGCTTTTATCGTTCATGAAAATGAAATAAGAACATTTGAAGTGCAATATCCATAACATTGTATGAAGTTTTGAACATGTTGTAGACATAAACGTCAATTAAAGCATTTTTTATTTTCAAAGTTTTCTCAAAAAGTGGGAGGGAATGGTGACGTACATTAATATTTCTTTCATGCGGACTTTTGAACAAAGTATTTCTTCCCTCTGTAAGTCTGTAGTCTGTCAGTAAAATCTACAACTTCTAACTACAATATATTTAATTTTCTGTTGTAAATGGTGAAGTTCTATGTATAAATTCAATTTCCCGCGCTTGCACGGGTAATTATCTAGTATCTAATAAAATATGTAAAGAAACGATTGTTAGACTTTTTAATTTTTTTTTATAAAAAAATATTTATGAAAATAAAACACATTATTTGTGAATATTTTTTAAACCTATGGTTAAAATCGCTATAAAACTAGTCACAACTGAAGACAACATGCTTGTCAGTCATATTTTTAAAAGAAATTAAATCGAAATTGAGAAATTTTAGAGAAATTTTTTTTTTTAAATATTTGGACCTAACCCGATCAAAATTAAACCGATCCCGATCAAAATTAATAATATGCTAATTTACTGTATTTACAATGCAGAAATCTATTTTATTGTCAGGTTTATAAATGTTTTAATCCTTATTACACTTAATCAGACCAGTGCTCTTGGGGATATGTATTTATTTCCAATAAATGTACAATTATGGTTGGGATCGGTTTAATTTTGATCGGGATCGGCCAAAATTTAAAAAAAATAATTTCTCTAAAATTTTGCTATTTCGTTTCAATTTCTTTTAATAAATATAATTAATGAACATGTTCTCCCGAGTTGTGACTGTTTTTAAGTAAATTTTAACCACAAATTTAAACAATATTCACAAATTCTGTGTTTTATATTCACAAATATTTTTTTATTTTAAATAATTTAATATCTATACGGCTTTTTTACACATATTTTATTAGATGTTAATGTGATGCATTAATTTACAGCGAAAATTTTAGAAGAGAGCGTTTAATTTTGATGGAAATAATTGTTTTCATTTTCTTTGAAAAAATACCAAAAAAATCATATAAAATAATTGAAAGCCAATGTCGGCCTGTCAATGCTGAAACCATTGTTTAAAAAGGTTGACTCACAGATCTATAAAATAAAAATCTGGTATGGCATTCCTCCTTAACAAAGCTGTAATTTGTTCTACATTAAGGGGGGGGGGGGGGGGGGCAGACATACTTTGCATAGATTAATCATTTAAAGTTATGTCATTATATTTTTTGTGTATCTGTATCAAACTAAGAAAGTTTATATGTATAGATCTAAACAACAAATGAACACGTTTTGTTTTATTTCCTGACAAAACGGACGTTTAAGTCCCGAAAAGTGGGCGTCCTGAAACATGGTGGTCCCATATCATCTATATAATTCCCTTTCGGAATACCTGTTGTCGGAGTTACGTGTTCCCCAACTTCATCTTTTAACAAAAATTGACTTATTAGTCCCCTACCGGTGAAACCGGGGGGACTATAGGTTTCCTCTGCGTCCGTCCGTCTGTCTGTCCCACTTGGTTTTCCGCACTTTTTTTCTAAACGCTTGCAGATATTGAGCTGAATTTTGGTATGTGAGTGTATCTTAATGAGTTACAGATCAAGTTTGAATTTCGCTTCGCTTCATTGATTTTTGACAGAATTATGGCATTTTGAATATTTTTCATAATCGCTAAATTAGGATCGGGTGCGAACTGCGCTTACTTCCGATTGTCGACAAAAGGAAAATATGAAGCGAGGAAAAGACGGTCGAGAAATAAGTTAAATTTTCGTCTTAATAAGGATTATTTTATTAGTTTTAAGGCATTTACAACTTGGAAATCTTTCAGTTTTACCTTGGACATGACGTTTGCTTATTATAAAATGACATCCTGAAGAAAAAGGGGAACCCGGTAGGGGACATGTATTGCTTATGCAATACTCTCAGAATGCTTGTTTGTTCAATTTCTTCGTTGTCGACTGCTTACCCTCTGCGAGTGTTTGTCGGAGCATATGGCGGAGCAAGTGTTTGCTGAAGGCGCAGAATAGACGAAATTTATCATTGGTTGAAAATTTGTTGTGATTGACAGCTGGCGATACGTTAATTGCTTCAGTTTTAGAATGTTAAGTTGTTCTTCCACTCCTATTGGTGGCTGGAGTTGTCTCTATGTTGTATTCCTACAAAAGCTTCCAATTGCTTCAGTTTTAGAATGTTAAGTTGTTGTTCTGCTACTCCTCTTGAGGATGCGGATTCAGGTTTATCCTGTTAAATTTTCTGTATTGTTTTTGTCCTTATTACCTTTTATTCCTCTTGCACTCTTTTCAGCTTTAGACTGGTTCCTCTCTTTCTAGTTTTCCTTTTTTTTTTTATTTATTAAGGCTCCAGCTTCAGATTAGGTTTCTTTCTTTTGATATTTCGCAAATATATCTTTTACTCGATTCTGAAAGCCACTTCTCTTATGAAACTATTAATTAAAAGTTATTTTTAAGAAGCATTTAAGGTAAAATTCATTTCAAAAATACAAATATCTAACTTAACCCCGAGCCCCGAAAAAGACCAAATAGATTCTTTATATATTGATGATAGTGATATTTAATTGCATTTTTGGTATAAACCAGATTTCTGTGAGAACCCAAATGCCTCATTTCAAAACTATTTCAGTCTTAATTAATTTAAGGTATCCGATCCTTAAAAGATCTTAGGTTCCTATCCTTAAATACCAATCTTGTATCTA
The DNA here is from genome assembly GCF_032062105.1 of Saccostrea cuccullata. Taxonomy (NCBI): domain Eukaryota; kingdom Metazoa; phylum Mollusca; class Bivalvia; order Ostreida; family Ostreidae; genus Saccostrea; species Saccostrea cuccullata. The sequence goes on from NW_026933847.1 coordinate 42,590, forward strand.
TACTCTCAAACTAATTTAAAGCCCTTAAGAGTAGATAGGGATACATTTACCTGGAAACAAATTCAAAAATATAATAATCCGAGCAGTCCCCCAGTATACAAAAAGTAGTTTAATTACATTAACGAGGCTGGTGGTGGCAGCAATTCTAAGACTGTGTCGATCTCCTTTAAAAGAACAGATCCATATAAAGATATGAAAAAAGATCAAATTTTTAAACTAAAATGTATGAAATTTTTCTTTGCCAAGTGATAATTGACAGCTTAAGATACCATAACTTAAAATATGTTAAATCTGGTGGTTAATTTGGGATTAATGTGTTCAACCACCACCTCTCCCCCACTCTCCTTAAATGAAAATATTCATTGGCGTACTTTACAGATAGCATTCACTACACCTCATGACCTTGACTCCTATTCCAATATAAGACGTTAAACAAATACAAACAAAGGCTCAAAACAAAGTTGCCTAATACCTCTTGTATTTTTATTATATTTTAGACTTTAGCGTTGCTTAGTTTACCTGCCTGTGGAGCAATAATAAAGAGACTGGACAACCATCTTGTGCATGCACATCAGCAAGAAAGATTTACTCTACACATTCATATTCTATTCCTAAATACTATATTTTCTGCTATGTAAGAATTATCTGAAGTATGTTTTGTTGTCAATATTTAGACAAAGACACCTGCCAGCTATCTTTGTGAAAGTTTTCTATCAAATAAAAAAATGTGTTCATGAGATGCAAAATATTCATAAGTGAACATTATTATTTCAGATTGAAAAAGAAAATTGCTTAATAGAAAAATGAGCTTAAAATCTATTTCTTGTTTTGGTCTCTGACCAGTAGAGCTAAGACCTATTCTGAACAACCATAATAGATGTCAAAGCAAAACATACGTTTAGTACACGACATGTAATATATTGTTATCCAAAGTTAAATAAGTTACCAAGAGTTGTGATTAAGAGCGCATGAAAATATGCCTGGATAAGTCAAACGTATATAATGCATGGTGGTATATATGAAAGAAACGCATGCGCATATTATTGCACGATGATATAGATAAATAAACACATATATGAGTACATGTTTTACTAATGTAACTAGATATTATTGAGATGGTGTCCATCTCAAAGGGCCCCGCTTTCAACAATGGACATGAAACTGTAAGATAGTTTAAACAGGTTAATTTTGAAGAGGAGCATTTGTGTAATAAAGTAAAAATTTTTAGTACAACTTCACGGATACTGCAAATTTACAGATATATATATTAAAGTTATCTTGTATAACCAGTTACATGTATATAAATTTACTGGAATTAAGGGGGGAAAATTATGCACCAAACAAAACAGACAGGCTAAGTCTGACCATTGACTAGTGGCACTCTGTGATTGAAGTATGAGCCAGATTGGGCCAAGGATTTTTCATAAAGATATGCTATGGCCTTGACATTTAACCTAGAAACATAGTTCAAGGTCTCTGCACACTCGTTACCCAAAGGCACTCTGTGGGTGAAGTATAAACCAGATTGGGCCAAGGAGAGAGAAGATATGCTCCGGACAAGGATTTTTCACACAATTCTGCTATGACCTTGACCTTGAAACATAGTTCAAGGTCACTGAATACCGGTTACCCAAATGCACGCTGTGGGTGAAGTATGAGCCAGATTGAGCCAAGGGGAGAGAAGATATGCTCCGGACAAGGATTTTTCACACAATTCTGCTATGGCCTTGACCTTTGACCTAGAAACATGGTTCAAGGTCACTGCACACCAGTTACCCAAAGGCACTCTGTGGGTGAGGTATGAGCCAGATTGGGCCAAGGGGAGAGAAGATATGCTCCGGACAAGGATTTTTCACACAATTCTGCTATGACCTTGACCTTGAAACATGGTTCAAGGTCACCGCACACCGGTTACCAAAGGGCACTCTGTGGGGGAAGTATGAGCCAGATTGGGCCAAGGTGAGAGAAGATATGCTCCGGACAAGAGATCTCGGACAGACTGACAGCCGGACGGACGGACTGATCACTATAGGGCGCCCGCTGAGCGGGGCCCTAACAATTCTTGACATTTACCGTGTGAGCAAGTCTTTCTGACTAGACATATCTGTTCCCGAATTTTTAAGTGTTGTTTTCGTATTCACTTTTTCTTCCAACTTGTCATCGAGGGACCTGAGGAAGGACTTGTTTGATGTGAGCTCCTCCTTTGACATCTTGCATTTTCTCGCTCAAGTCTGGTTTTAACAAGTTTTTTTTGCAAATGGTCTTGTCTTTCCTAAGATCTCAATTTTGAATTTATTTTTTTCCAAGATACCCCGGGAACATATCTTTCATAATGTTAGAGAGATCGTTAGAAATAGAATCTAGCAGCGTCATTATACAGCGGAGAGAGATGTCCCTGCACGACAATTCTAGTCCGTACAACAGAGAGGAGGAAACTAGGCATGTATCTGTGTACATGCCAAGGATCATCAGAGCATTGATTGCTGCCTTAGACAGAAATCTCTGGACGAATGCAAATTGATGGTCAGCTCAGACACTTTATCACAAAAGTTAAAGGTATCAATAATCCTTGCAAATCTAACAAGGGCATCGCCAAGCGAAGCATCCCCTCGCGACAGCAACTTCACTGTAAATGGCAATCTCTCGTAAGAGACAAATCTCTCTAGTGACGTTAGCCATGTTTAAGATTTGTACTGCAAAGTGCATAGCGACGTCTTGGCCGGGGGGGGGGACATAAATTGATGCCTAGCTAATTCGGGATAGTAAAGTTTAACATGTAAATTGTTTTCAACACTATATATATATATATTTTTTAAATATCGGGGGTGGAGGATGTCTGTTTAACAAAAATTTAATTGCATAGCAATTTTGGTGGGAAGGGGGGGCCTAATGTGCATATGTAATTGGGCAGTTTCCCTTATGCCTAGCAGAAACATATCACGTATGCTATATGTATATTTGAGTAATTTTAATTATTTACCTACCTAAGTATATCTCACGGTTCCAGGCAATATGCATTTTTTTTTCGTAGTGAATATAACAATGTACATATATGTACATCCAAAGGTTAGCTGAGCTTTTGGATTGTATTTACAGCTTTCATGAATAAAGTGCACCCTAAATTCACAAACACCTATTGGAATTTGAAAATAAAGCTGCGACGTTCATCAAATTCATTTAATCTGGTTCCCACAGACTCTACAGCCTTTTAAAACTGGTTACCTAGCGGAAATGATTATTGTCAACTCGTACATAAAATGTCAGGGTTTCGAGACAATTAAAAACGCAATATCGGAAGAAATATTTTAACAATGGACCTGAAAATGAATAGGCTACTACACAAGTATGTAAACGCTTTGGGCGGTAAATGCAGAAGTTCTCTGTCAACCTTGCCCACAAATGTTTATTGTCAACTCGTATGTAAAATTGCAGGGTTTTGAGGCATTAAAAGCGCGATATCTGAAGAAATATTTCTAAAATGAACTTGAAAATGAATAGGCGTCGTCCTTTTATACTGCCACACAAGTATGTAAACGCTGAGAATTGTTAATGCAAAGGTTTTCTGTCAATATTGCCCACAAGGTGTAGAGAACACACTAACACACACACATTGGCGATGCTATATCCCCTCCGCTACTAGTTGCGCGAGGGGATAATAAAAGGAAGAGCTCGTCAATGAGTTAGGGACAATTGGGTGGACACATATTTAATGTAGAGAGCAGAGGGTCAAGAACATATTGGAAATATCTTGCGTGGAATCTAGAAGCCACCAGTTCTAATGACAGATGATCTTCAATGGACTGCAAATATATGGATCCGATGCAACCCTCTATGAAATTCAATTATTAAAATGTACAGTAACAAAAGTTCAAGAACACAAATTTTTTCCAATCTGGTTTCCTCCCTTGTTGAAAGAACAAAAAGTACAATCCTTAGACCTTAAAACCAATGCTTTATATTTTGCTGTTCTTCTGAAGGAGATCATGGGAATGCCAGAGAAAATTACTTCAAAGAAGTAATTATGTCTATCACAGTTTGCCAACTCATGTACCAGAAGTCAACAGAATATTCTGCTTGAGACAAGTCATTGTAAAATAGGAGGAGAGAGGGTTTTGAGATCTTTGGAGGAATGTCTAAAAAAAAACCAGCAATAGACAGTTGACGTACATTATAGATAACGCTGTAATGAGGTTCAACGCTCGACAGAATAATGACTATAAAAAGATGCTTTTGTTCAGCAATCTGTCATAAGTCAGCAAGCAAAACTGTTGCCACCTTCATCAAATACCGTCATTTTTGCTGACTCGACTAAGACAAAACTATCTTTGGTTTAGAGAAATATGGCGAGAGTAGCCGATTTCCTGATTAGTCAACAATGGTGGATGCTTTCAACTGTGAGAAGTATTGTAATACTTTCTATAAAAATCACTAACTCATACATGAGAAATGTTGAAGAAAATACTTACGTGTGCAATTGAGATGGACAAAACTCGCATCTCTACTCAAAACTCAGTCTCTCTACTTAAGGGGCCGTCAACTATTCTCAGTGATATTTAGCTGGAACTGTCAATGATCTGAAATTAGCTTTCATTTCCATATCTGTAAGGCTCCCAATGTTCAATGTGTTTAACTTTCCTTTGATGTCTTTTTGGATTTTTTTCTTAATCAAGCATCTTTAAATTTACTTCCTTCAAACGTTACCAGTCCTGCAAATAACATAACTGTTGCAAGACTACAGCAAAATTAGACAACTATGTGAAGCAAGCACCCGTAGTATTAACAAATAACACTGATAGTAACGTCATTTACAAAAATGATAAAACTCATAAGTGGCTAAATAGCAAAGAAACAGACTCAGATATTATTACAACAGCTATGACATTAAATATATCGTACCTCCATACAGTAAAACAGAGACAAATATTGCACAGAAACACATCAATATCATTAAAGAAAAAAGACCTCACTAAGAAGAAACACTTGAGAGATTGTACTTGTAGCAACGGGAGAGAAAAGCAATAGGATTATGATCGTTGATTAAGTCTCTTTAAGCTCTTAGTGTAGTCTACTTGCATGCCACATTATTATATAATGACAAAACTGTATTTGTAGTAGTATTTTGAGAGAATTTCACAGAAATTTCTATTTTTAGTAACCACGGCAACACCGCTAACCTATTCACAGAATTATGTATCTTAGTGTAGTCTACTTATTTGCCGCATTACATTGAAATCAGACCAAAACTGTAGGAGTAGTAGTATTTTGAAAAAATGTTTACGGACGGACGCCGGACGCATTACTATCGCATACGCTCTTCTGATCTCTGACCACTAGAGCTAATAAAGTAGGTACTAGGTGCTTTCATTTCCTAACCAGAAGTCTCTGTCGAGACTGTAGCTCTACTGGTTTGTACTTATCAAAAACCATTGCACTATTTTATGTATCTTTGTGTAGTCTACTTGTGTGCCAACTTATTTTGAAATCAAACTAAAACTGTAGAAGGAGTAGAGTTTTAAAGGAATTTTACAGAAAATTCTATTTTTAGTAACCATGGTAACATCGTTCATCGCAATCAAAAACCGATGGAATATTCTATGTATCTTAGTGTAGTCTACTTGTGTGCTAAGTTATATTGAAATCAGACTAAAACTGTAGAAGGAGTAGCATTTTAAAGAAATTTCACAGAGAATTCTATTTTACTAACCATGGCAACACCGTTCATCGAAATCAAAAACCGATGAACTATTCTAATGATCTTTGTGTAGTCTACTTGTGTGCCAAGTTATATTGAAATCAGACCAAAACTGTAGAAGGAGTAGAGTTTTATAGGAATTTCACAGAAAATTCTATTTTTAGTAACCATGGTAACACCGTTCACCGAAATCAAAAACCGATGCACTATTCTATGTATCTTAGTGTAGTCTACTTGTGTGCCAAGTTATATTGAAATCAGACCAAAACTGTAGAAGGAGTAGCGTTTTTAAGGAATTTCACAGAAAATTCTATTTTTAGTAACCATGGCAACACCGAACATCAAAACTAAAAACCGATGCACTATTCTATGTATCTTAGTTTAGTCTACTTGTGTGCCAAGTTATACTGAAATCAGACCAAAACTGTAGAAGGAGTAGTGTTTTAAAGGAATTTCACAGAGAATTCTATTTTTAGTAACCATGGCAACACCGTTCATTTAAATTAAAAACCGATGCACTATTCTATGTATCTTAGTGTAGTCTACTTGTGTGCCAGGTAATATTGAAATCAGACTAAAATTGTAGGAGGAGTAGCGTTTTGAAAAATTGTTTACAGACAGACGGACAGACAGACAGACAGACAGACGGACGGACGCCGGACGCATTACTATCGCATAAGCTCTTCTGGTCTCTGACCAGTAGAGCTAAAATACCACAGTCAACATTTTTTTGGGAATACAAGTACAGGTAGATCTAAACATACTTTGAGAAATTGCAATGTTCTTGATATCTGCAGAAAATATGCGTATTTGGCGACCTTCAGCAAATGATAAAAATAAAACAATTATGACCAAAAAAATATATTTTAAATCTTCGAAAACTTCTTTCGTTGTAAATTTGCATATCTTGGATATCTTTGTCGTGCTCAATAAATTTTATAGATATGTATAGTTGGGGAAAATGACGTAATTTATGACGTCATTATACATTGATTAGAGGGAAAATTACGTCACATATTGAAAGCATACGTGAACACCAATATGCCAAGTCATTAATACCGCATTGCAGCCAAAGCGAGAATATTAGATTCTTATAATAGAAATTCTCGGGCTCAGTAAGGTCTAAAGTGGTTCGTGTTTTCTGGACACCCCATTGTATAATGGCGAAGGTCGCAGGAGAGTGAGTTCGGCCCTGTACGAGTTGTCGTTTTGCAACAAGACCAACAAAACCGTATACTTGACAGGGCGCATCCTTATAGACGTGGTGACGAAAGAGGTCTGGGATAGTAAGCATATACTGCGCCGGATTTCCAATCTATGTGGCTATTGCATGTGCAGGTGCTTTATCATATTAGGCTATGGTTATATTGTATGAAGAATAGATGGTGCTCTATATCATTATGCTGTGTTTATTTTAACTGAAGATGGTTCTTTATTTAAAAAAAATATATACTGCAACGTGGTTATCTTAAATGGAGATGGTACTCTATTTCATGTGCTGTAATTTTTAGTATGAAGATGGTGTTTTATTATAATTATTGTGTTGTTATTTTATATGATTGAATGTTGGTTAACGTTCCTCTCGAGAATTTTTCAATCATATGGAGACGTCACCACTTGCCATTGTAGAGCTGCAAATTTTGTCCTATACTCGGCACTCAGGCCATTGAGCAGGGATTGATCTTTTTCGTGCCAGCACCTACTCATACTGCGACACGGAACCTCAGTTTATTTGGTCTCATTCAAAGGACCGGTCTCCACGTCCCACAGTGGGATTCGAATTAGGGACGTTAGGATTGCTCCTTACTTCGCGACTTTAGAGCAGACGTTCTAACCACTGCACCATGCGGGTGACCGTTTCATCACGCTGTGGTTATTTTATATGAAGAAGGTGTTCTATTATATTATGCTGTCGTTATTTTATATGCAGGTGTTTCCTATGTGACGGAAGTTTTTTTCTCATGTTGGCAGTCATTAATTATTACTTGAAAACCAACTTGGTCAACGTCTTCATGCGTATGTCCCACCATGAGGAATGATATCTTTTATATTCCTTAATAAGCCAACACTACCAAGTAGCAGAAGAAATCTAGTAAGTATCTTTAACTACGGAAGAAACATTGAAAACAACATCCACATTAGAAAAGTGGCTTAGTAGTATAAGCAGCCTAGCCGGGGCGGAAGTGACGTCATAACCGGAAGTGGTTGAAGCGGAAGTGGGCTAGCCGGAAGCGGAAGTGGTCAAGCGGAAGTGGGCCCAAGCGGAAGTGGGCTAGCCAGAAATGTCCTAGCCGGAAGCAGGCTGGATGACCGGGTCAACTGAGTGCATCCCCTGGGGGATAGCCGGATCAACTCAGTACAGTCCCCCCTGGGGGGATAGCTGGGTCAGGAGAGTGTAGATATGGGGGGATAGATGGGTTAATTCATTACATGTAGTCCCCCCTTAAATACTGGGTGTTTACATTGGTACGTTGGTACTACGTTTTGTTTATGCTAAACTATACAGGTAAATGCGCCGTGTGCAAAAAAACATTACAAGAATGTGATTATGACGTCACGCATTCATTCACAGTCTAGCTTCATTTTTTGAAAACCTCATTACCAAGAAACAAAAGTGAAACTATCCCTAATTTCCCCTTAGGCCTCTATCCCTAACCCCTTTTAACCCTTACCTATTTCCCTTAAATACAGGGGCCCGCTTACACTGTGTTTACACTGTATATAGTTGTTTTACTATACGTTGCTACTACGATTCACAACGTTGGTACTACGTTTTGTTTATGCTAAACTATACAGGTAAATGCGCCGTGTGCAAAAAAAAAACATTACAAGAATGTGATTATGACGTCACGCATTCATTCACAGTCTAGCTTCATTTTTTGAAAACCTCATTACCAAGAAACAAAATTGAAACTAACCCTATTTTCTCTTAACCCTATCCCTAACCCTAACTATCCCTAATTTCACCTTAGGCCTCTATCCCTAACCCCTTTTAACCCTAACCTATCCTATCCCTTAAATACAGGGGGGGGGGCGTTTACACTGTGTTTACATTATACACTACGCTGCTACTACGATTCATAACGCTGCTACTACGATTTTGGCAACGAGTCAAGAATGTCATTATGTGGTTTATATACCTTTACTGTAAGGGCCGTGTGCACCTTTTTACCTAGGCTTTATATACCTGTTTGCATCACCTGTAAAGTGCCGTGTGCAAAACATAAACGATACACCTACGTTTTGTTTATGCTGACTATACAGGTAAATACTTGGCAGCAATTCAAGTTTGTTTAGGGCCGTGTGCAAAAAAAAATATGCTTACCTATGCATTGTGACGTCATCCACTGTATAAATACGTTTTTCTTTCACTCAGGGTTCATTTTACCCTCAGAGCCATCAGCTGATAGACATAGATTCTACTAGAAAAAACAGGTACAGGCTCAACGAATATTGAAACGAAAAAGTACGGAGAGAGAAATAGATTTACCACCTAAACCCATTTCTGAGTATTATCACATGAGACTAGCTCAAGGAAAGACCTCTCCAAAATTTAAAGCGCATGAAAATAGATATATCGTTCATTTCGATGAATTTCCAGAAGAAGAAGAAAACACAGCTTTCCTTCGGCGATTATTCACAAACATGTTACAAGACTTCAAATCTGAAATGCAGTGTGATCCTAACGATTACCTCCGTCTGAACCTTCATCACCATTCTCTGGAATCAGACATTTCGTACGAGTTTATGCAATGTAAAGATTTAAACGAAGACGTCATTTTAAAAAAAAAATACAAGACGTGCAACAATCCAAAAAGGAGTTCAAACTGAGCGACGGCTCCACGGAATTCGATCTGTTACACATCGAGAATCCCGAGGGGAGTGGTGGAGACAGAACCAAACATCTACAAGTGAATAAAGAAACTTTCAAGAACAATAAACAATCCATCGTTCGGATCGTCAATCCCCATGATAAATTTTCTTTGGCTAGAGCTATTCGTCACTCGATTACACAGTCAGAAACCGGAACATCCAGACCCGGAATGGGAAAAACGATGGTCACGTATGCGGAAAGGCGATAAATACTTAGACCAGAAACGAGAAGCCATAGCTCTCATGGAACAGGCCGGGTGTGATATCACTCAAGCTTGTGGATATGCAGAGTGGACAAAATTACAACAGGTATTGGCTCCTCAGTATCGTCTGAAAATATTTCAGTTCAAGTCTACTTCCACTAAACTCTGTTTAGAGCGCATCTTCAAAGGCTGGGGAGATGGAACTTGTTTGAACATTTTGTTAGACGGCCGTCATTGCGATGCCATCATATCGATGCCGGGAGTAACGGGGAACCAATATTACTGTGATCATTGCGACGTGGGGTACAGGAATGTCACAGAACATCGGTCCAAGTGCCCTCATCGCTGTACCTTTTGTTTAGGACCACACCCTAATTGTCCCGATGAAGGGATCGAGATTAAATGCCGGGAATGCCAAGGAATGTTTAAGAACAGGACCTGCTACGAAAATCATTTAAGACCTCATAGTAAGAAAACCACCACTACTGTCTGCAATTTAATGGGGCTATGCGAGAAGTGTCAGTCCTGGATACCTAAGAAATTATTTCCTCATCACAAATGCGGAGATCAGAAACAGTGTAAGATCTGTAAGAAAATCGTCGATGCCGATCATCGGTGCTACGTACAACTGAAGCCCCAGAAGAAGAAGAAGAAGAAGGGAGAAGACCCCTTAGAGTTTTACATTTATTTCGATTTCGAATGCACTCAGGAATCGGGCATTCACGTCCCTAATCTATGTGTGGCACATCGCGTCTGTCAACATTGCGATGACTTACCCATAGACCAACCTTGTCCTCATTGTCAACACATGGGACCCCGTCAGCACCTATTTCAAGGCCCAGACACCTTAAAGAAGTTCATGGACTGGTTATTTCAACCCACTTCAGGTACTAAGAATTCCACTTTAGTACACGACGGGGCCATCGTCATCGCCCATAACTTCAAAGGATACGACGGACAATTCATTTTGAATCACCTGGTGCATTCCTCTTGCCTGAAACCTAACGTGATCGTGAACGGGAGTAAGATCTTGTCCATGGAAATATCTGGACTCAAATTCATCGACTCGTATAGTTTCTTAACGTTTCCTTTGGCCAAGATGCCCTCCGCTTTCGGATTGAACGAATTGAAGAAAGGTTATTTCCCTCACTTTTTTAATACGGAACAGAACCAGAATTACGTGGGACCTTATCCACCGGCAGCTTTCTACAAACCAGACGAAATGTCTACCAGTGGACGAAAAGCTTTCTTCCAATGGTACGACCAACAGAGGGGAAAAGTGTTTGATTTCCAGAAAGAGTTTGTAGGGTATTGTATCTCGGACGTCGACATTTTACGCCAATGCTGTGCACAGTTTAGAAGCACCCTCAAGAAGTTGGTCAACGTGGACCCTTTCCAGGAATCCATCACGTTTGCCAGTGCTGCTAATTTAGCCTACCGTCGAAATTTCATGCCTAAAGACACCATTGCCATCATTCCAAACCTCGGGTATGAACCGGCACGACAATATTCGGCCAAAGCCTGTCGGTGGCTCACCTGGATGAGTCATCAGAGTGGATGTCACATACGACATGCCAGAAACGGAGGCGAAGTCCCGATCTGAAATTATACCGTCGACGGATACCAGGAAGCGACTCGTACCGTCTACGAATTTTACGGGTGTTATTGGCACGGATGCCCCACTTGCTATCCCAGTTTACAGACGGAAACTCATCCTCACCGGACCCAATTTTCTTACCAATAATTACACGAGAAAACCTTCAGAAGGACTGCGGATTTAAAGGACATGGGGTACAACGTGTGTAGTATCTTTCGATACACGATTTCGATCAGCAAGTGCAACAAGATGAGAGTTTACAGCAATTTGTACGAGACCTGGACATTCCGGATCCTTTGAAACCTCGAGAAGGGCTGTACGGAGGCCGGACCAATGCCACTAAATTATATTGTGAAGAAGGGGACATGAGATACGTGGACGTGTGTTCCTTATACCCTTACGTGTTGAAACACAGACCTTTTCCCCTAGGGCATCCCGAGATCATCACAGACGACTTCCAGGACGTGAGAAATTATTTCGGTCTCATTCACTGTCGGGTCTTACCACCTCGAGGTCTCTTTCACCCCGTATTACCTTATCGGACGGGAGGTAAGTTATTATTTCCCTTATGTCGCACGTGTGCCCAACAACAAGACTCTACTTCTCAACACCCATGTCAACACACCGATCGGGAACGTAGTCTCACGGGTACTTGGGTGACGAGCGAATTACATAAAGCCCTGGACATGGGATATACCTTAGATCGAATCTACGAAGTGTGGCATTTCAAAGAAAACAGTCAAGACTTATTTAAAGAGTACATCAATACCTTCCTCAAGATCAAACAGGAAGCGTCCGGATTTCCCCCCGACTGTAAGACCTCAGAACAAGAACAAGATTACATTCGACAAATCTTCGACAAAGAAGGATTCATGATGGATAGGATCAGTATCGAGAAGAATCCAGTGAGAAGAATCATTGCTAAACTCTTTTTAAATTGTCTGTGGGGAAAATTTGCTCAACGGTTGTTATAACCCAAAGTCTGATACTTGGACGAAACAGAGGAATTACACCAACTCTTACAAAATTCGACTCTCGACATCAAGGGCATGCGACTCTTAGTCAATAAAGAAGATTCCAATGAAGACAAGATTCTAGTGAATTTTCAAGACAAAGAGGAATTCGTCGAAGAATGTCCCTTTGGAAACGTGATCCTGGCTTGTTTTACCACCGCCTATGCCCGCTTACATCTCTACGAGACTTTACAACCTTTAGAAGAACGGGGCCTTTATTTCGATACGGACAGTATCATTTACCAACATAGGGAAGGAGCTTTTAATCCTACCTTGGGTCATAGTTTAGGAGAATGGACCGACGAATTAGACGGGGATCACATCACCAAATTCATGTCGGCAGGTCCTAAAAATTATGGTTTTCGGACGGACAAAGGAACCGAGGTTCATAAATGCAAAGGAATCACTCTCAACCATCGAACCTCTCAGTTGGTGTGCCCAAACACTTTAGAAAAAATGCTCAAGGGAGAAATAGAGGAAGTAAAAGTCCCTTATCCCAAAATCCAGAGGACCCGTGATTATGAGTTGGTGAACAAACCTTCAGAGAAAACGTATAGAATTGTATATGACAAGAGACAAATTGTAGAGAATTATAACACTTTATCTTATGGTTATTGATATGTTGATATGTTTGTTTGTTTGTTGTTACAAATAAAAAATTGAATGTTTTATGTGTTGTTTCTTCTCTATAAAAAGGTATTCTTATTCAAAATCAAAGGTCATTTCTAATCATGGGGAGTCGCGAGCCAGACCAACCCATGCGTTTTTCCCAGTATGCTCAGCTCTCAAAGAGAGAAGCTACTTTTGAGCAGGGATGGCCAGAACCTCTCTTAGGGAAAATACCAGACCTAGCTCGAGCTGGATTTTTCTACATGGGACTGAAAGATAACGCTACCTGTTTTCATTGTGGAATGACTTTAACGAATTGGGATCTTGAGGAGGATCCGTATGCAGAACATGCTTATTGGAATCCCAATTGTCCTTACATTAATCAGTATAAAGGACGAAGCTGGGTGATGAGTATATTTGTCGGGGACTTAGAGAAGCAGGGATATAAACCTTTACCTGAGATCAAACCTCTACTGAACCCAGAACCAGACGTCCAGGCTCGAGGAAAATGTCACATTTGTTTAGACGAGGAATTACAAATCGTTTTTCTACCTTGTGGACACGTATGCTGCTGTGCTTTGTGTGCTCCTTCTTTTCATTTTTGTCCCATCTGTCGAGGCGAGATTCAACAATCCAAACGCCTATTTCTGTGTTAACTATAAATAAAAGGACAGAACTCAAATTTAGTGTTTTCTATTGTTAAAGCAATCAGACCTAGATTTTTTTTACCACACTCAGTGATAAAAGAATGAGATTATTGAATTATTCCTAATTTAAAATTCTCTATTGGTTTTTTCCTCTGCAAGTTAAAAATAGATACTCCAGTCTCTATATAAAAAGGAGACCTACAAATCCTAGAGATCATTTCTGATCTGAGTGAGGGACAGAGCACACATCATGGAAATATTTTAAGCTCAGAGTATCGTTGGAAAATAGTAGAACCTGAAGGGACTACTTTAAAGGGAGAATGGATGAAAAACAAAGAGGAATGTATTCAAGATTTCTTTGATAAGAATCCAGGACAAACAGGTCACCATGAAATCTACCTGTATAAGAGAATCAAGTTACCTGATTCCATAGGGGACAGCATCCTGCTCTTAGCAGGACCCAGACAGCCCAAGTATCGGGAATTCAAATGGAAAATCAATTACGTCTTGCCTCACCAAAGAGAGGGACCCGAAAGCACTTTGTTTCAAGGGAAATGGATAGAAAAACCCGGAGATTGTATTAAAGATTATGGTAAGAATGTGGACCCCCTAAAAAGATACGATATCATGAACTGTGGTAACCGTTGTGAAACACACTATTTGTACATGAGGAGATCCTTCCCCATAAAAAAAGAACTGAAGAAAAGTTTTGAATGTGTGTTATTATGATGTTCTTGTTCTTGTTGTTATGAATAAAAATAAAAGAAAAATCCAAAAATTCTAGTGTTGTTTTTCCCTATAGACACACAACTAAGCGCTCTCTCTATACATAAGGTTTTGTAAGGATGACGTCACAATCACGGATTTGAATCGCTGCCAAGTATTACCTGTGTACATAAAAAACGTAGGTCTATCGTATTTTTGCACACGGCGCCAGTATATTTACCTGTGCAGTCAGCATAAACAAAACGTAGGTCTATCGTTATATTTTGCACACCACCCTTATCTTTTGCAAAGGTGTGGGGGTATAAAAACAAAGGTGTTAAAAAAAATCCTCATCAGTTGTGTATGTGGTTGAGTAAACAACAGTTTTGGTCAAACGAATTCCTAGAATATTAAAAGACATGGAGATGGATATGGAAAAACTTACCTTATTAGAAAAGAGAATGATAGAACCTATGGAGGTGGATCAGGAATTATTAGAAAAGAGAATGATAGAACCTATGGAGGTGGATCAGGAACCTAGGAATGAATATTTAAGCAAGCCTGAGCCTATCAAGGATCCTTATGATCCACACAGATGTTACAGGATAGCCATTAATTGGACTTTCATCATTACAGAGCCTAAAGAACAAGAAGATCGAGGTATGTTTCTGAGCAATGAAGATGAATTTGACTATTTGATTTTACAAAAGGAAAGACATCTCTGGACAGGAAAACTGCATCAAATCAGAGGATTCATTCAAATGAAGGAACCTGTAGGGGGCATAGAAATGGAAAGAGTTAATACAGAAGCAAAATATCTTATGTCCCATCCTGAGGAAACCTGAGGAGAGAAACAAAGAATTGGAGCCCAGATTTGATGACTTGTTTACAACAAATGGGTAGTGTATCTTACCAGACTTATGCTTTTCGTTATGGAATAGGGTGTGGACTAAAAGGAAATTGGATTCATTATAGACATTATATTGAACAATTTGTACACACTTATGAAAAACATGTCTACATTTTTCATCATCATCATTAATTGTGTGTTTTCATGTGATGTAAAAAATAAAGAAGAAAAAAAAGTACCTTTTTATCTGTCATACTCTAAAGTCTGTTTTAAACCGGAGATGAAGGTCCACCGCAGTCCCCATGCACTCATAAGCAGGTCTCTGGGGGAGGCAGTAGAAACACTCAAGTAGTTTTTTTTTTCCCCTGTGATATAATGTCAATATTTAAATGGAAAATTCAGAAATTCATCAGTAATTGGAGTCAAAACTTGCTATCTTTATGGTATTAATTTCCATTATCAGATTTTTTTTTTTAAATCCATTTTAGAAATATAAACATTTAAATAAAACTAATAATTATCTTAATAATAATTAAATAAATTAAAATGATATCTCATTGAAACTTTTTTAGATTCAAGTTTTTGTTTTTGTTTTTATCATAATTGATTCACTGTGTATTTCCAAAGGAAGACCAGCAGCCAGCACGCTTCACTTCATAGAGAATGGAATATAGATGGTTAGGAACAAAACATATCTTCCAGGTTGAGGACTGTACAGAAAAATAAATTCCATTTTTGTTATTATGATTTAAATTATATGAGACAATGCCTCTTATAAATGTAATGCAAAATAATATCTCTTATATATATATGGATTCCTATACTCTAATCAATCATATTAAATGTCATTCGTAAAATGTATTTTTTAAGACAGCTTTATTTAGGATCGACTTTTTAAATGATAACATGAATAGCACGCCATACTTTAAGCACATGTCAAAACATTCTCTCAAATTACACAGAAATGGGTTATTTAGCATAGCTGACATTAAACATATAGGTGAGCGATAACATAATCACAATCATAAACAATGTGAAACAACTTTAAACGACCTACACTGTGGATTACAAGCCTTTTTCACTGGGGTAAAATCTTGCCGAAATTCGCCATGGCCGCCCGAAACCCCGAACCCGACTGTATAAAAGATGAAGTCATACAATAACATAACACTGATGTAGTATTACATGATTTTTTTTTTATTTTATTTCTTAAAAACTATAAGGGGAGTTTACCAAAAAAAAAAAATTAAAGTTATTTTTAAAAAGTTAATTCAGTTTTTCACTCCTGTTTATGTATGGC
>NW_026933848.1:0-5896 GCF_032062105.1 Saccostrea cuccullata
CCATACACTCACTCAGAGCAACAAAAATAATTATAATTTACACAAAATGTACCTGATTATTGATAAATTAATTTAATTTTCAAACATATTTTATCCTGTTATTTTTGTAAGTCAAAATGTAAACTTTAAAGGTGATTCGAAATACCCTAAATGATTATAAATGTGGAATTTTTAGCTCTACTGGTCAGAGACCAGAAGAGCTTATGCGATAGTAATGCGTCCGTCGTCCGTCCGTCTGTCTGTCTGTCCGTCTGTCTGTCTGTAAACAATTTTTCAAAATGCTACTCCTCCTACAGTTTTGGTCTGATTTCAATATAACTTGGCACACAAGTAGACTACACTAAGATACATAATTCTGTGTATCGGTTTTTGATTTCGGTGAACGGTGTTGCCGTGGTTACTAAAAATAGAAATTTCTGTGAAATTCTTTCAAAATGCTACTCCTCCTACAGTTTTAGTCTGATTTCAATATAACTTGGCACACAAGTAGACTACACTAAGATACACAATTCTGTGTATCGGTTTTGATTATGATGAACGGTGTTGCTGTGGTTACTAAAAATAGAAATTTCTGTGAAATTCTTTCAAAATGCTACTCCAAATACAGTTTTAGTCTGATTTCAATATAACTTGGCATACAAGTAGACTACAATAAGATACATAATTCTGTGTATCGGTTTTTGATTTCGATGAACGGTGTTGCTGTGGTTACTAAAAATAGAAATTTCTGTGAAATTCTTTCAAAATGCTACTCCTTCTACAGTTTTTGTCTGATTTCAATATAACTTGGCACACAAGTAGACTACAATAAGATACATAATTCTGTTTATCGATTTTTGATTTCGATGAACGGTGTTGTCATGGTTACTAAAAATAGACATTTCTGTGAAATTCTTTCAAAATGCTACTCCAAATACAATTTTAGTCTGCTTATAATATAAATGTGGCATGCAAGTAGACTGCACTAAGAACATAAAGAGACTTAATCAAGGATCATTATTCTATTTATTGCTGTTGAAAAGTTTCAATTTCCAACTGCTTAAGTACTTTTCTCTTCCTTTGCTATAAGTACAAACCAGTAGAGCTTCAGTCTCGACAGAGACTTCTGGTTTGAATAGAAAAATGTCTTAGGTACAATCTGACAAAAATTAGGTCCCCAGTGATCTTGGAAATAAAAATAAATTATCTGTCTTTCACTGCAAATACATAATCTGACATCCATAAAATTTGCCCCCCCCCCCACCTCTCACCCCCATCAAAATGAAATGAATGACAGTTCCTTCATTACATTCTCTGAATTTACTAATACTAGGGTGAAGTTTAATGCTGAATTAAAATATGCCTATTATTATGAAAGTATGTCATGTAAATATCTATGACTTACCAAGAGCTACTTTTGAGTTGATATCAACAGTGATCATAATCCTCTCTGTATTCCTTTCGGGGCAGGGATTTCCCGTGGAAAGTGTCGGTAAATCCATAAATAGTACAGTACTATCAGTCCCATTTACACGAAGGCCTACTGTATTGATACAATAAAGCTCGGTTACTACCGAGTCACCATCGCTTTCAAAGTTTTTGCCTTTATCACTGTGACTGAGAGCATATAAACTGATTTGTATCATGGCTGCGGTGTTTTTCCTTTGTAGTAAAGTGCACAATAACTGGAGATACACCGATGGGCGGAGCCAGCAAAAACTGTGCCGTGTAAATAAATTATTGAACACTAAGGCGATTTCATCATTTTAAATTACATGTATATTGAATTTGAATTACAGAATGAAATGGGTCATACAAAGGCTAAATTTCTGCAAGTGAAATAAAAGTCTTTCACATAAATTACAGTGCGTATCCCAAACTACGAAATGCTTTTACGGAACTCTGCAAATATTCAATCCTCCGCAACGAGAAATCAAGTTCTTGACACGAATTTCACACAGAATTACATTTTTAAAAATATCACACCTATTGTAATATAGCGCTTTAGCAAAAAATACTATCTTTGCCGTGTTCTTTGCTCAACGAGAATAAGTGCAGATGTACTGCATCCACAGATGAAGAGTTATTGACCCTGACACAGCTTTTTCGTGAATGCGACAGCTCTCAAATATGTCAAATGATCAACGGGTATCTTTTTCTTGATTTTCGAATAACATCTGAATTTTCCTTCTAAACTTCGAATTTTTCCTGTTTCATATCCAAAGGTTTTCTTGTGATATTCATAAAAAAAAAACCTGTGCTTAAATTACGACGGGATGCTGCAATCCGACGTCCTTTCTCATGAACACACACACGTAAAATGAGTTTATTAAAAATACTGGCAGGAAGGAGAGATTATCCATGCGGTCATCTGACAAAAACTACATTTTCTATTGGTGTAATTAAAAATCATGCATATTATTTGTGATATGACGTTTGATTGGCCATGATACAAGAAAGTTATTGAATATTTATTATGGTGTATCCTGATTTATTTGGACGAAGGGCGGAGACTCGTGCTTCGCACTCGTCACCGCCCTTCGTCCAAATAAATCAGGATACACCATAATAAATATACAACTAGAGCAAAGCTCGTTGCAAAGCAAGGAGTAGGTCTTCCGTCCTGTTTGACCGGAAGTAGCTTTCATTTTTAACAAAAATGAGAAATAACGCCCAAAAATGCTTTGAATCTACTAAGGCTATGTTAATTAATGCAAAAATAAGCCATTTTTGCTACTTCCAGTTTAACCGGAAGTGACGACGACGCATAAAAAATTAATTTTTAAGCTCCAAGAGACATATGTTACCTAAAAACTTGTCAAAACGGCAAAAATACGCGTTTTCCGACTACTTCCGGTTTGGATTTAGCCATCTGAGGAGTACAATATTCACCGAGCCCGAATGGCCGGAAGTGACGACGCTGGACGTATTTTGACGACTGCATTAGATTAAGCTTGACATTTTCAACAACTTTGCTTCTTTGATGTATTACAAACTTTCAATACTTTTTGAGATATCTGGAAAAAACTTTTGGCCCCTCTAGATCCCTTAATTTAGAGGTCAGCCCTTTTTCCGACATATCATTTGAAAGATCTTCTAATTCTGCACAAATTATGTTCTATATATTTTAGCAAAATATTTTTAGTTTAGAAGATAAAAAGCAAAATATGAGTAATTTTTGGTTCTTTTAAGCGTTCTAATTTTTGACCCCTATATAGCGCCATTTTGAATAGAGAAATCGAAAAACAAAAACCGATGTGCATAACTTCAATCTTTCTTTTATCTAAAATCAGTAGAATTTTTGCTCCAACTTTAGCCGTCTCTGAGCCTTTGTCTGGAAACGAAAGCCTATAAATTAAAGGGAAATAACTCAAAACCGGAAGTGAATTTTTGTAATTTTAGTCAACATTCTGATAGAGTTTATAAACGTCTATAACCTCTGAAAATTTGAGCGAAATCCGTTGAGAAATGAGTGAGATATGAGGCCTCAAAGTTGCGGTCTAGGAAGCAGAAGAAAAAAAAGAATAACTAGAAACGAGCTCGTTGCAAAGCAACGAGTAGGTCTTCCGTCATGTTTGACCGGAAGTGGCTTTCATTTTTAACAGAAATGAGAAATAACGTCCAAAAAAGTTTGATTCCTCTAAATCCATGTTAATTATTGCAAAAATAAGCCATTTTCTATTACTTCCGGTTTGACCGGAAGTGACGACGACGGACGGAAAATTAATTATAATGCTCCCAGAGACATATGTTACCAGAAAACTTGTCAAGAACGGCAAAAATACGCGTTTTCCGACTACTTCCGGTTTGACCGGAAGTGACGACGCCGGACGTATTTTGACGACTTCAATAGATTGAGCTTGACATTTTGAACAATTTTGCTTCTTTGACGTATTACAAATTCTCAATACTTTTTGAGATATAAAGGAAAAACTTTCGGCCCCTCCAGGCCCCTAATTTAAGGGGCTAGCCCTTTTTTTGAGATGTCATTTGAAAGATCTTGAAATTCTACACCTTTTTTGTTCTACATGCTTTAACAAAATATTTCTAGGTAGAAAGTTATCGTTGAAAAAGTGCTTAAAATTTTGAAATTCTTGATAGGACTATTTTCGGGCCATAGCGAGCGTCGGCGCTTCGTACTTCCGGTAGTTGTGATATACTTAGTGCACTTCTCCAAAAGTTGCTCTGGCATCACTGAAAATTTCAAGCTTCTGTGTTAAGTGCTTTTTGAGAAAACTGCCGGACAAAGTGACCCTCTAAAAATCACTAAATCGCAGAAAACTCCGAACCGGAAGTGACGTCATCAAAATAAAAAAATAGATATCTAGATTATTTGATGTTCTATCAGACCTGAAAGTTTCATGAAAATCGATCAAGCTGTTTTCGAGAAATCGTGCGTACAAAATCGGTAAGAAAAAAAAACAATAATAATAAAAATAGTGGAAAAGAAACCTAAGAAAAACAATAAGGTCTTCCGCTGAAGACGGAAGACCTTAATAATCTTTACCAACAGAATCAGTAGAAGGTCTTCCGTTGGAAACGGAAGACCTTAATAACTATTACTTGTCAAGTTCCTCATCTCAACAAATCTTCGTACCTCTTTCGATTTCATCCATTGTCATATCATGATTGAGAATCAAACCAGCTGCGTCGTCTGCTTTGGAATAGGGGGTGCTAGTCGGTCGTTTGCGATACACAGATATTTTAGTTCATAAAAAGGTTTTATTGTTTTCTGTTTCTTAAGATGTTATATTCTCTCATTCGCTCTAATTTACTTGATCTACCTTTACAGCTGAGCTTTTCTATAACGTTTTCCGTGTACTTTTCTCGGAGCACGTTGTTTACACCATTTCTGCAGTCCGCCATATTGAACTATGCTCATTTCCGGAATAAGCCAACCGAAAAATTCTTAATTTAGAATTCACATGCAATGTCACGTGATCGCTATCCGTAGCTACGTTAATCACGGCGGCTTTGCTTCATCAGGTCATTGTATTACCTTTCCCCAAGAAATAAATGAGCCTGCTAGGATTTTTCCAAGACTCCCTCAAGAAATACAAATTATCAAAGTTAAAAAACAAGGGGAAAATGATACATGCAGAGAATTTAGAGTCCGTCGTTTCAGAGTTGAAAATGCTTTAAAATGGCTTAAAACTAATAACCCTGCTTACACTGACATAATTATTAGTCCCGATAGATTACAACATCTTCCAGAGGATGGTGAGTTATCAGATATTACGACATTACAGTTTAAAGAAAACACCCCCACAATAATGACACAGGTCCTGCATCTGAACAAATCCGAAGGTACCTCACACTCTGCTGCACAACTACCAGATTCAAATATATGTGTTAAGGAAAAAGTACAAAAAATTGTGCAAGAGATTATAGGGGAAATAATGCAGACGTTTCCATTAACAGACAGGAAACAGTATCCATTCCTTGGCCAACAAGAGGCAATATTCCTGTTTCTGAATTCACTACTCAGCATTTTTTACTCTTGCTTTCCCTGCCCTTTTTCCTTATGGGTCTGGTGACTTTTACATTAACAGACCTATTTCTTTAACATCAATGAGTGATTGGGCTGAGCACTTACTATGGTACGATGATGGCAGGTTTGCCAAACATCCATATTTTAAATATGTTGTTCACAATATGATAATGCGAATAAATGCCTTTGAAAATAGCAGTTACACAAGAAGGCAAAAACTTGGAGAAAATCATTTCACAATAAGTGATCGCAACATTCTTGTTGAAAATGATGACACATCAGTTAGTAAAAAAAATTTTGTATTTTGGTGTAGTTCTAAGGGGTACAACACAATACTGGGGACAAAGGGCAAAAGAATTACGATCACTTGTGCAGTACAAAAAAAATGAAGGTACGGGTCTGCCATCTTTTTTTACTACAGGTAGT
>NW_026933849.1:0-57800 GCF_032062105.1 Saccostrea cuccullata
CCCAATCATAGTTATGTTTAAAAATAATGCTGTAAAAAAAAAATTCGCACCGTTTTAAATTCGCCCAATCAAAAAAAGGGCGAAAGGGGCGAAAATAAACCGGGGGCGAAAATTTCTCTGTATACAGTAGTTAAATAGTTTACTATAGTTACATTTGTAACTATAGTGATAGGTTTGACACTATGAAAACTTTGATTTACCATAGTGAAGACTTTGACACTTTGATTTACTATGGTGATTACTTTGACACTTTGATTTACTATAGTGATAACTACAAACAAGAGGCCCAGGGGCCACAGCGCTCACCTGAGCACATCGGGCTTGAATTAACTCCCCCCCTCCAGGCATTCATCATTTGAACAAACTAGAATCTACACTACCTGATGATGATTCCATATAAATATCACTAATCATAGCTTTGAAGTACTTGAAAAGAAGATTTTAAAAGGTTTCCCTATATATCCCTATGTAAAACTTGGGTCGGCCATTTTGGCCCCACCCTAGCCCTGGGGGTCATGATTTGAACAAATTTGAATCTACACTACCTGAGGATGATTCCACATGAGTTTCATCTTTCCTGGCCCAGTGGTTCTTGAGAAGATTTTTAAAGATATTTCCTATATATTCCTATGTAAAACTTGGGTCGGCCATTTTGGCCCCACCCTAGCCCCGGGGGTCATGATTTGAACAAACTTGAATTTACACTACCTGAGGATGATATCACATGAGATATATCTTTCCTATCTTAATGGTTCTTGAGAAGAAGATTTTTAAAGATATTTCCTATATATTCCTATGTAGAATTTGGGTTTTGGCCATTTTGGCCCCACCCTAGCCCCGGGGGTCATGATTTGAACAAACTTGAATCTACACGACCAGAGGATGATTCCACATGAGTTTCATCTGTCCTGGCCCAGTGGTTCTTGAGAAGAAGATTTTTTAGGATATTTCCTATAAATTCCTATGTAAAACTTGGGTCAGCCATATTGGCCCCACCCTTGCCCCGGGGGTCATGATTTGAACAAACTTGAATCTACACTACCTGAGGATGATTCTACATGAGTTTCATCTTTCCTGGCCCAGTGGTTCTGGAGAAGAAGATTTTTAAAGATTTTTCCTATATATTCCTACGTAAAAATTTGATTGGCCATTTTGGCCCCACTCTTGCCTCAGGGGTCATGATTTGAACTAACGTATATCTACACTACCTGAGGATGATTCCACATAAGTTTCATCTTTCCTGGCCCAGTGGTTCTGGAGAAGAAGATTTTTAAAGATTTTATTTATATATTCCTATGTAAAACTAGGGTCGGCCATTTTGGCTCCACCCTAGCCCCGGGGGTCATGATTTGAACAAACTTGAATCTACACTACCTGAGGATGATTCCACATGAGTTTCATCTTTCCTGGCCCAGTGGTTCTGGAGAAGAAGATTTTTAAAGATTTTTCCTATATATTCCTATGTAAAACTTGGGTCGGCCATTTTGGCCCCACCTTTGCCCCGGGGGTCATGATTTGAACAAACTTGAATCTACACTACCTGAGGATGATTCCACATGAGTTTCATCTTTCCTGGCCCAGCGGTTCTGGAGAAGAAGATTTTTTAAAAATGCCATTAATTTTTAACAAATTTATGATTATCTCCCCTTGGAAAAGGGCGTGGCCCTTCATTTGAACAAACTTAAATCCCCTTCACCCAAGAATACTTTGTACCAAGTTTGGTTGAAATTGGCCCAGTGGTTCTTGAGAAGAAGATGAAAATGTGAAAAGT
Source organism: Saccostrea cuccullata (assembly GCF_032062105.1). Lineage (NCBI taxonomy): Eukaryota > Metazoa > Mollusca > Bivalvia > Ostreida > Ostreidae > Saccostrea > Saccostrea cuccullata. Next base: position 1,772 of record NW_026933849.1, read on the forward strand.
TTACGACGACAACAACGACAACGACGACGACGACAACGACGACAGACAACGGACAAATTTTGATCAGAAAAGCTCACTTGAGCCTTCGGCTCAGGTGAGCTAAAAAGCTTGATCTACTATGATGATCACTATGAAAACTTTGATTTACTATGGAAAATCTTTCATGTTCAACAATGATCACTTTGAACACTTTGATTTACAATAGTGATCACTTTGACACCATAGTGAACACAGAAAACTTTGATTTACTACAGTGATAACTTAGACACTATGATTTACTATAGTTTACTACAGTAAACTATATAGTAAACTATAGATAGCTATAGTATTTTTTGCTAGTGCATGCATACCATACATCACACAATGGACGGGGCTAAATCTCATTTGCAATGGTTGGTGTTCGACAGTGACGGAATAGACCAATTTATCTTAATAAGTTTACATGGCTAAAGAATGTACTTAATAAAATATCCATGAACATTTATAAAATGAAAGGTTTAACAAACATTATTACTTGTAGTCTTGGGAAAAATGTGTATCGTCAACACTCGAAGCTAATTTGCCTTTACATGTAACCTGTCGACATCCGACAAAAGGTTCGACAAAACGTATGTTGTCCTTAAATCCAATTTAATAAATATATAGTATTGCAACCACCTTAGACATAATTGAATATCAAACTTGAAAGTTTTCTCTTTTCTTTTTTTATCCAACTGCATGCATTATATAAAATAATTCAATCAATTTAATTTTCACGTGACTTTTGTTTAAATTAAATATTGCTTTGAATTTTTTATATATGAAAATTAAATAATATTTTTATCATAAGTGGAAAAAACAAGAAGGAATACCTTGGCTACAATTAATACCAGTCCAACCACTTGTACATCCAAGACATGTCCCATTTGTTACGAAACATTGGTCGTTTTTACAGTGCTGAGGACACGAAATATTGCATTTTTCACCGTGAAAACCACTCCGTTCACAACCTAACGATAGAACGTTTTTTTTTTAAAATTATGATGACTATAAATTAATATTTAAAGTAAAGCAACTTTTTTTCCATAACTCTGCTTAAAATCAAATGCTACCGACCTTAAGTGCAATTTCTATTTGGATTCGAATGAGATAATAAACAAGAGGCCCATGGGCCTTAAAGGTCACGTGAGCATTATTCAACAACTTTCCAGTGATTGAATTTAATCCATGTTTTAAGCCAGCATTTACAATTTGGTCATCATAACTATACACTTAGCAGTTCCTTAGTTTGGTTACTTAATACCCATAGGCAGGGTAGGGGAACAAAAAAATGCATTTCAACAAATCAGTAATATTCAGCAATAATCAGTAGTTCCGCTACCACACATGAACCCTTGACTCTTAGGCCTAGATCCAAACATTGCGCAATTTTTGGAAAGGCATCCTTGCTTCAAAATATTTGATTAATACCAAGAAGCACATTTCAAACAATTAATTCATTTTCAGTATATAAGTACACCCCCCCCCTCTGTGGTACAACTGACCCTGGGGCCTTGAAATTTACAATTCTTGAATATTAGGGCCCTTGCTCATAACTATATAGGTAGTTCATCTGCTTAAAACCCAGGAGCACAGAAGAAAATATTAAAAGATTTAATGCTTTTTCTTTATACATGTATAATCAATACAGCTCCGCCCTAACACCAGAACCCCTGACCCTGGGGTCATAAAATTCACAATTTTGGTAGAGGCACTCTTGCTCATAATAACTATGTACTTAGTTAGTTTATTTAAAACCTAGGAGCAGAGAAAAAGATTTTCAAAAAATTCATGTATTTTCATTATATAATCAATTGAGCCCCGCCCTAATACCAGAACCCCTAACCCTGGGGCCATAAAATTTACAATTTTGGTAGAGGCACTCTTGCTCATTCATAACTATGCACTTAGTTTGGTTTATTGAATTCCCAGGAAGCAGAGAAGAAGATTTTAAAAGAATTCATTTATTTTCACTATTTAATCAATGAGCCCCGCCCTAACACCAGAACCCCTAACCCTGGGACCATAAAATTCACAATTTTGGTAGAGGCACTCTTGCTCATCATAACTATGTACTTAGTTAGTTTATTTAAAACCCAGGAGCAGAGAAGAAGATTTTCAAAGTATTCATGTATTTTCTCTATATAATCAATAGAGCCATGCCCTAACACCAGAACCCCTAACCCTGGGGCCATAAAATTCACAATTTTGGTAGAGGCACTCTTGCTCATAATAACTATGTACTTAGTTAGTTTATTTAATACCCAGGAGCAGAGAAGAAGATTTTCAAAGTATTCATGTATTTTCTCTATATAATCAATAGAGCCATGCCCTAACACCAGAACCCCTAACCCTGGGGCCATAAAATTCACAATTTTGGTAGAGGCACTCTTGCTCATAATAACTATGTACTTAGTTAGTTTATTTAAAACCCAGGAGCAGAGAAGAAGATTTTCAAAGTATTCATGTATTTTCTCTATATAATCAATAGAGCCATGCCCTAACACCAGAACCCCTAACCCTGGGGGCATAAAATTCACAAATCTGGAAAAGGAACTCTTGCTCATAATAACTATGTACTTAGTTAGTTTATTTAATACCCAGGAGCAGAGAAGAAGATTTTCAAAGTATTCATGTATTTTCTCTATATAATCAATAGAGCCATGCCCTAACACCAGAACCCCTAACCCTGGGGCCATAAAATTCACAATTTTGGTAGAGGCACTCTTGCTCATAATAACTATGTACTTAGTTTATTTAAAACCTAGGAGCAGAGAAGAAGATTTTCAAAGAATTCATGCATTTTCAATATATAATCAAAAGAGCCCCGCCCTAACACCAGAACCCCTAACCCTGGGGCCATAAAATTCACAATTTTGGTAGAGGCACTCTTGCTCATAATAACTATGTACTTGGTTAGTTTATTTAATACCTGGGAGCAAAGAAGATTTTCAAAGAGATAATGCATTTTCAATATATACTTATTTAGCCCCGCCCAAGCTCAAGAACCCCTGACCCCAGGGCCATGAATTTCACAATTTTGATAAAGGACTCAATGCTGATTACACTTATGCAAACAGTTTGACTGCTTGATGTCCAGGAGTAAAGAAGAAGATTTTTAAAGATTGCATTAATTTTATGGTTTTGGCCCTACCCACCCGGCCCAGGGGGGCAGGGTTCATGAAATTAACAATTTTTGTTCCCCTTTACACATAAATACTTTGTGCTAAATTTGGTTGAAATTGGTTCAGTGGTTGCAGAGAAGAGGCTGAAAATGTTCAAAAGTTTACGACTGATTGACGACGAACGACGACAAAAACGGACGAAAACAAAAGCAATAGGTCACCTGAGTGACTCAGGTGACCTAAAAACACTGTAGGATAAATATTGTAAGCGTATTACATTTTGCTGTGTATTCTTTTTAACGGCTTTGGCGGATCGCAGCAACCACTAAATCAAGTACATAACTAAATGTCTTGCACGTATACACATAATTAAGATTATGAAGAAATGCACTAAAACAAATCTACGCTAACTTATTCAATAGTCAATTTACACCAAATATCGTACACGCTAAATATAATACATTCACAGTATGTTGAACAAACTCATTATAATTCTTTAAGGACAGATGATACAAACAAACTCTTGTCAAAAATTTTGAAAATTACACCTTGGGTCATGTTTTAATTCGTAGCTTCTAAAGTGTTATTGAAAGTTGCACAAAAATGGAATTTGAAGAGAAAAAGATTTGTATAGAATAATAAGGATGGTTTCAGACGGGTAGAATTTGAACTTCACAGAAGGTTCACAATTTCCTTATATTCTAGAAATATATTATTTGCCCCATTTGCAATGAAATTAGGTCAAAAAATGTATACCTATCCAGGCATCCATTTTTTGTTTGTATCATCTGTCCTTAAGTAAATTTTACAAAGGAGGATGTAGCAAAAGTCCAGCAGTGACACAATATGCAGTATTTCTTTTTTAACGAGAGATTTGATATGATCAAAAATAGTTTATAACGTTTAACCTGTGTTTCATAAGCCACAATTACGATACGTCATTGACATATCGAAACACTTGACGTAACTTTTTCGGATTTGAATGCTTTTTTGAAGGGAGCACTTACTATTTTTTCCAACGTCTATTGTACAAAATTATAAGGAATTAATGTATTTGCTACCAAAGTGATTTAAGTGATGTAAGGTAGGCAGAACGGAACATATAATAGATAATCAAATGCTTTAATGTACGAACAAAAATATTTTTTTTTATATCGTGAATTCTATTGTCATAAGATAGTCTTCAAATATTCATTGCATAAACGTTTTCAGTGGGATATTATTTTTAAAAAGTGCATACGTACATTACATTACTTTTTCTTATATAATTTTCCGAGATTTATGTTAAAAATAGGGAAAATTACGGCGCAAAAAGCAAACTTAACTTTAATTTACTACTATTGCCACAATATAAGAAGACCACGGAAATAAATTATAGGTGTTAGAATTTAAAATTTAATGTGATGAATGTACAACACTGACCGGCTCCAGCCCCAAACCTATGCAAAGCTGATCAACAAATTTGCAGAACACAAAATAATGTCCTTGTTTCATAAGATACATTTACCTGTATAACACCCGACTTCATGATTAGGCAAACAGAAAAATTCCATATATAATTCAGTAACTATGAAATGAAATATATTGAGATTCCGAACACTATATCAAGCTCAATGGTCAATTAAACATTACAAAATTGGAGCAGAGCAAACATGTACCTCCAAAATATTAGAGGCGAGATCAGGTGACATAGAGGAGTAACACCCCGGCCGACCTGTCACACCTGTCGTGTGCTCCGTGTCATGTTCGAAAAAAATTTAAAATCTGTGGAAAATTCAGTTAGTATAGTCGTTAAAAATTAGTATTAAAAATGACAATCAGCATTTCACTTACTGAGTAATAAAAAAATTACATTCGTTGACAAAGTCATTGTATTGACCATATCTTATATTGTAGAACTAACAAACTGATAACTTGAAACGAGACTGCTGATATTCCTGTTTCAACAATTTGTCTGTCAATAATTTACCTCTTTAGAAATTAAACATACTTTAAGCATGCTCTTGTCTAGCGAAACAACGGAAGTTTGAAACCCCTATAGAGGCTACATGTAGAAAGGTTTATTGCTGCATCAGTAAAGGAAGTTGATTATTGAAAATACATTGTCGATATATCTATCTGACAATTTAAAGACCACAGCAGAATAATAAAAAGATAATAACATTACAATAAGTGTGAAAAATGTCAGTCTTATAATTAATTATGATAGATTTCATTTTCTGATAACGATTATAGAACTTGCGAAATGTTGACTTTAAAAGAGACTATTTAAAAATATTATTTCTCGATACTTTTCTAGTTTTGGAACTTGTTCGTATGAGGAGCATCAGCTTCGAATCAGCTGGAAGATAGAAACTATGTATTTTGGTGCTAAAAATAACTTTCAATGCTTCGTTGCTAGGAAAATTTACCATGGAGATAACTTATTGTAAAATAGTCATTGCTACACAAGGAAGAATATTTTTATTATATTTTCATATTATATTATTTTAAGAATTGTTTTTTTGGTACTCAATGATTTCAATTTATATGCTTTACATTTTTCCCATTTTATTTTATCAAACCATCCATAATTGTTGCTTAGAAACAGATAATAAATTTCAAATTTGCAAAACTTTTTACTTTATAATTTAAGAAAGCCTTTCCTGTAGTTGTACAGGTTATAGATGAAACAATTGTATTAAGAAGGTGAAACGAATACATCATGTAATATCAGCTTGATTTTTTTTAAATCAAGCAAAATGCTGAATCAGCCAAAAAAAAGGGAAACATGTATCTTTAGATGTATCTATAGAAAACATATTAGATACTGTAATTTCTTTTTATTAAGTTGGCAGAACACTACAAGAGTGTACCTTTCTTGTGACACTATAGAAGAAAAAAAATCTTATTAATTTTTTGTACAAAGTCTTCAAAATGGGTGAAATTTCGTCAATACATAAGGAAAAATTGGCCCGTTGCTAGGGAAATTTCTTTGTCCAGGTTTCCATAGTAACACAAACCAAAATTAGTTTTCCTTCAACATACATGACTTATAGCCCGAGAAAAACTGTGAGTGAAAAATCATTAATTTCCGAATACCCTGATGTATCACCTTTTATATATAGGCTGCCTGATTCTTACGTGGACCTGTACTTCAATGTTCATTACTTTACAAGCAAGGAAAATTGAAAGATATGTTGGGGTCAACACGCTTATCAAAAAGCATTGCTGTCAGCTAGATTATCATTAACGTCTGCTTTTAGTGAAATACTCGACCCTGTCGCAATTTTTATGTAAAATTCACTGGGATATATACCGTATATCCGGTTATTTTTGCCATGATCTATTTTTCGCTTTTTTGCGACTATTTTCAATTCGCAAAATATAAAACACACAGCTATCTTGAAATTATATCAGCTGAAATGTAAAACATTACCATTTAAAAAAGTTTTCAATCGTAAAAAATAACTTACGCAAAATTGAAATTGTACAAATCTACCCCTTTTCCGCAAAATTTCCAACACGCGAAAAAACCCCCAGGATATACGGTATATTAAGTCGACATATAAATGAAAGTAACTTTGCTTGAGAAATATAGTCTGCGTTTTTTTGACTCTTTCTGGATAACCTCCGAGGTCGATACATGTATATGTTTGAAATATAAAATTTCGACTGTTTAAAAATATTTAAAGGTTCAACGTGAAGAAGACCAATAACTGAGGTAGCTAACTGTAACAGGTATGCCATTTTTTGCATTTCCACTGTTCTACTTTACTGTCGGCCGAAATTTTGGTTTTAAAATTTACATAAAAAATGTCTGATTTTCATAAGGAGAATATTTGCATTCTTATTTCAATTCAATTTTGATAATCCGGAACATTGGTACAAAAATTTGCATTACTTATGAATAGACCAAAACTTAAATTAAATAAAGAAAGAACTATTTTGGAAAGTTACAATCCGTAATTCTTAGAATCGACGTTTTGGCTCATTTCTTTTTTTTGTGGAAAAGTCTCAAATCACATTTTTCTTTATAAAATTCAAGATGATTGCAATTCGACAAAGACTGTTTTTCTATACTTGGACTATAAGAGAAAACTTTTTTAAAAAGAAATAAATGCTAAGTATCTGCTTAAAAATGGTGTTTAAAATGCTACATTTGGACTTGGTCGTTTAAGTGCTATACTGACAGTGACATTTGATGGGTAAAGTAAACCTAACCTTTTTGTAGGTAAACCAGTACCTATTGTGTCTTTTGGTCAAGAACATAAGATTCTATTCTAAGCAGAGTTCATGAAATCACATGATATTATTATAATAAAAATGAAATAAACTTTCAAATGACAATAAATTATTAGAAAAAAAATTGGAAATTTTCACTTACCTAGAACAGTTAAATCACACAGTTCTATAAATGTGAATTCTTCATTGACAAACTGGATATATTGTCCAAACGAGGCACAGACGTGTTCCATATATAATGATGGAAGACATGAGCCGTCATGTTTGAAGCACAATTCACCACTTTTTATTACTGGAGAATTCGACACATATATAGAGTATCCTGTTAAGCGACCTTGTTGTCGTAGTCCTTAATAAAATAACATTCATTATTATTCAATAGTACATTTAAGAAATGGATTTCATTTTTGAAGATTCATGAGGTTATGAACTACGACGCTTAACGCCGCCATACTTCATGAAGCGCGTTAGCGCTTCATGATAAATATGCCTGTGTAAAGACGAATAATGACCCCATCGAATAATGACCGGGGGTCATTTTTCGAAGCGAAAAATGACCCCCGGTCATTATTCGACGTAGAAAAATGACCCTTTTGCCCGTAGAAAAAGTGTCACCACCCTAAAAATTTGCAGAATCCACGAGAAGAAAAATGACCCCCGTAGAAAAATGACTCCCAGTGGATTAAAGCTGAAATTTTTAGGGTTTAAAAAAAAATAGATAAAGAAGCATATTGGCCAAAATGCTCACCTGAGCTTATTTGGAATAAATTGATGATATGTTGATCTCATAACATACGATTATAGCTATATTTTAAGGTCAATGCGATGATTCAGAATCTAAAGGAGTAAAGATTTATCGAGCCTGAAGGGTTAGGTAAACATCGTTTTTTCGATGTTGGAAATCATCGTACTGACAGAAAAAATCAGCAGTATCATATAAAATTATATCCTCCGCTTGAAAAGCGGTAGGGTATTTAGTGATCGAGACGTCAATCCGTCCGTCTGTTACGCTTTTGGGTATCCATCTGTTATCCGCAACTCCTCTTATATATAAAAAGATGAGTTTGTGAAACAGCTATGCCCCTGTATGGCAACATAGCGAAGATTAAACTTTTCTTAAATGCAATTTAAATATAATGGTACCCAAAGTAGGGACTTCTCACAAGAAATAAAATTGCAAAATAGGAAAGCCCTAGCACCACTTGTTCAAAATTAATGGCTAAGGATAAGTGTTTGAAAGGTAGGTCAAACTCAAAGGTCAAAGGATCAAAGTTGATGGTTTCTTAAGAAAGGTTTAATGTAACAAGGATTACATTTGTGAAGTATGAGAGTACTAGTATCTACCGTTCAAAAGTTATAGCCAAAGTAAATTAAAATTTTGGCATTTTTTTGTAAAATGGGACAAACTCCAAGGTAAAGGTCAAAAGGTCAAATTTGGTAGTACCCAAAGCAAGGTATTGTCATAAGGAATATACACATATTTAATATGAAAGGCATAGCTACAATAAATGAAAAGTTATGGTCAAGGTTAAAGTTTTTGCGGAGAAACACACCGCCAGATAGACAGACAGACAGGCATACAGACGGGCACGATAAAACTACATACCCCCGAATGTTCGATTACAGGCCAGGGACATAAATAGAAATGGTCTTCAATTAACTTTTCATATCATGATACAGTATAAAGGAGATGTTACAAAAATGAAAATGTTTGTTCTGATTTTCATATTAAATTCTCTGAAAAATATACTCAGAACAGGGTAAAAGGGTGGAGTAGAACAAGAATTAAGAAATGTAATGAATACTGAGTGCTAAATCAAAAAGTTATGCCTACATGTATAGTTTTTGCATTAGAATGTGTATTTTACACTAGCCCATAGCTTTACAGAGCATGTTTTTAGGTGTCATACCCACCCACACCCTTACTTATTTAGGAGGAAGTCGATTATCAACAAAAGCAACAACAACAACAAAAAAAACTATCCTACCTTTATTTTTTTATAAGGAGGGACTAAAAATAAGATTAAAATAATCTACTATTCTATTAATATTCAACTGTTTCTTTGCCACAATACTTTCAAGTATACCCACATCAACATTTAAAGTATGCTTTAATCATGGCGAAGTAAATTATGATATGATAGAACTTGTGTGAAGGCTTAACTTCATTTCAATATTTTATCTAGAGCCTCTTTCAGTATTATTGAAAGGTATAGTTTTATTTATATGTTTGCTTTTCATTTAATATCTTTTTTTTTTGTTTTTTTTGTTTTTTTGTTTTGTTTTGATTTATCTTTAACGTATTTTTTTTTTGGGGGGGGGGGGGGGTTAAAATTTCCTCCTCTTTCATTGTCAAATAGGACTTGCCAAACTTATTCAAGCTAAAAGAAGGAAAAATTAATTTTTGTATTAAAGAGTATTGGAACCTGATTGTTGCATGGTTTGATTTCTAAAAACACGTGGAATATCATTCTTTAAGCAAACACTATAAGGAGGAATATTAAAAAGAAATTTTATTTACTTGACAATTAAAGAATATCTTTTTACTTTAAAGGGGGTCATTTTTCAATGAGGGTCAATTTTTATGGACTAACATATAAAATAATGACCCCTAGGACACTTTTTCTACAAAAAAAATGATTTTTTTCTACGGATAGGGGGTCATTTTTTGTCGTTAAAAATTGACCCCCGGTCATTATTCAATGGGGGTCATTATTCGTCTTTACACCGGTGTAACGACGAAAAGTGACCCCCGTAGAATATTGACCAGGGGGGCATTTTTTTACATAGAAAAATATAATATAAAATTTAAAATTAAAATGACAACTGTGGAAACTTACTGTATAAATGAAATAAACGTTTTATGAATACCATATCAATGCGCGTTATTTTTGCTGTAATAGCCTTTAGTTAGAACATTTTAAAACAGTTTGTTTTATTAATGTTAGGTATTGTATAGCTTTGGTTTCGTTATCTAAGCTTCAAAAGTTTTCAGAAATACATGTAACACCTCAAAGCGTAAGGCAGCTTGATATTACCTGTATACATTCGCCTAACAAGAATATTCCTACAAAAACGATTGTTTCAGTATCAAAAAATGACAAGGGGTCGTTATTCTACAGGGTCATTTTTCTACAATTCACACGGAGAAAAACGACCCCAAGGCCATTATTTCTACAGAAAAGTGGGTCATTTTTCTACATAGAATATTGACCAGGGGGTCAAATTTCTACGTCGAAAAATGACTCACTGTCAATATTCTACGGGGGTCATTTTTTGTCGTTACACCGGCGTGAAGCGTTGTAGTTCATATACCTCATGAATCTTCAAAAATTAAATTCATTCTTATATTTACATTTTTTTCTGCTGACTTGCCATAGATTTACGCCGTTCAACTGTCATTTTCAAAACAAAACAGTGTGCACTATATTTCTTGACTTTTTCACGTCAAGAGCGGTATTATGACGTAACAATGGATATATTCATGCTTATTCGTGGTACATACCTAATGTAGTTCATGAGAAAATGTACTGCATTTTATTTTGTAAAGAATCATAGGGGAAATTTATTGGAAATGTAAATATTGTTATATGAAGTTGTAAATCTTTTATCAAATAACAAGTGTTTTCAACCTAGATGATTTAATTGAATTTTTTAAATACAGACACTGCTTTAAAACTTACTGTAGTTTTCACTATATAATCGAAAGGAAAATTTTATGGCATATATTGCTTTTGTCTCTTGAAGATCAACCATCCACCATTGATCCTTCTTATTATCTGTCCTAGTACACGTTTCCATTTTGTCATCCACAGCCATACTTGCAACTAATGATTTTTCTGGGCAATTGCGGCACTCAGCGGTTGAACTTTGAAATGTAGATTTGTCTCTTGAAAGATTGTCTTAATTAATAAAAGGCTAAATTAGAAAATATACCGTATATGAAGTCATAACTTAACTGTATAATAGCCAACAACAGTATACACTGTACATACCATAGCCAAAGGCAAAGGAAGACAACATTCCAGCTAATATGAAACTTCTCCCAAGATATCCCATACCAAGTAAAATATAAAATGCAGAAAATGCTTTACAGAATGAACACAAAGCGGTGCACACACACATATGTTTGTTAAAAGAAACAAATTGAGATATTTTTTTACTGTTATATATGTACGAAGGCGGAGCGAAAAAAAAAGTTATTTCGGTCTTTGGCTCCGCCTAATATTTACATATACTGGACAGAATTCAAACATATTCAAATTAATTCAGCCTAAATATCTGTTTATTTCCAATAGCGGTCCTTTATAAAATTTAATGTATATGAGAATGAACTTGAATCCCCTTCCCACCTTTTCTAAACAGAATTTAATTAATTTCCAGATTCATGACAGATTATCAAAATTTGCAAAATCTTTGCATGAATCTTCATCTGGTTACCCTATTGATGTGTTCTCGTGCAATAGCTAGTATCAATTAAGCTTCAGTTTCTTTCAGAAAAAAGGCAGGTTGTAGTTTTCAGAGACTTCAAGCTTTTCAAATTTTTACTTTTAACAGGACGTTCAATAGACAATTTCTCAGTGGATCCCTGTTTCACCGTGTCAAACTGTTACTTCGAGGGAATCGCGAAAATGAACGAGGTAGTTGCTTCTTACTTCAGTGGGAGGAGTCGATTTCGTCAATTGATATCCACCAAAAGGTAAGCATGACATTTTTGTTCATCTATAACTTGTATTTGCATAAATGCTATATGCTACGGAACAATATGGTACTTGTACATCGAATATATGCCAGGCGTAACTATCTAATATACTCTTACACTTCGGATCTTTTCAGTATTCACAAGTTTCAGTACATGGGTAGCCAAAAATTTGCATACATAAATATTTACGCAGTTTAATCAGATAGAAAGTGCCATTCATGTGTAATCATTGCGTGGACCCTCAGAAAATATATAAGGGAGGTTAAACCTGATGCCATGGGCAAGGATGCTAGAGAGTTCACCCCTTAGATAACTTGCCCGTAGAATAATACGCCCTGTTCGAATCTGAATATACCTTTCATTGGTAAATCTCGCTTTTAAATCTGCGTATCGTATTTACATATTCATTGGCGGATCCTGATTTCTCTCTCATATATATACTTTGATATACAATGTAAACATTGATTCTAAGGCACAAGCATTTTAAATAGTAGGCAGAAATTGCAGTATATATAGATAACTTAACAATTAATTTGGGAATTAAAAACTTCATTTAATGACTAGGTCTTGTTTTTAAAAAGACTAAACAAGTCTTCACAGGCAATAGCTTCGAGCATTAAGGATCGCAAATTAATTTGATATACAGCAATTCAAATACAGCTTGAAAAAGGCCTGTAGCAAACGTTTTCTATTTGGTGGAGATGAAGGGTCGGGAAAAAATCTGCGACTACAGAGCTGTACTATACTGTTACCATCGGATCTGTTGTCCAATGATAAATTTCTTTCGTATTAATTGAGAACAGATGTAAAGTCCCAGCTGTTATGTGTTACATTGTATTAAATTTTTTGAATGACAAAACTTTAGGCTCGGAGATAAAATTGAACAATTTTGCTATGAAAGTACTATCAGTCATAAAGAAGGCAAGTCATTGTAGAAATGTGAAAGAACCTACATGAATATTTACTTAACCTAGAGATTTTCTCTAATTGAATTTCGGCTAGAAACATATACATATGTTCCACGTATTGCAATCTTTTTTTAAAGGACAACAATTTGTTTGATTATCTTTATTTTTTAACGATCAGAAGTTGAAAAATACTCGTTTAAGGAATGCATGGAGACTTTTTAATGTCCTATTTTAGTGCAAAGGTAACGGAGGGGGAAATCGATCTTTGTTCATGATTAAGAAATGTGAGTTGCAAAAATCTAACTTATGAATTTTCGCAATCAATGTTAAAATGAAAAGACCACATGTTGAGAATCACATTTTATTGTCAATCTTTTAACGTCCTTTTTCTGAATCTTTAAAAACAGTCAAAATGGCTCTGTTGACCTTAGAAAAGGAAAACACAAATGTTAATTGAAATAGAGAACAGATTTGAATAAACCCTTTAAAAAATCCTTGATATTCCATGTCCAACACAAACGCTGAAAGCACATACATTTGTACATATTTGACTGCAACCTGACAAGAGGGTGACCTCCCTCGTTAAAAACAACCTCAAAAAATATTTTCCTTTGATATACGTTTCGAATACGACAATAAAGGCCTTGAAAATTAAGTTTGTGTCTTTTTGCAAATAACAAAATATCAAAACATAACAATGCATTCTTGCTGTTTTTGGACACAGTACGGTTTTGAAAACTGAAATTTCCCTCCTAATGCGTTATAGGACAGAAACCAAGTAATTTTGGTGGAAAAACTACAAATTATTTTTTTTTTCAAAATTTACAGATGGTCGAAAACTTGTGTATGAAGCTAATACACTTCTCTTATAAGTTTCTTTTTATTTGCTTTTGATTTCTTTTCATTAATTGAATAGTTCTTTGAAAATGATTTCAAATTATGTCATGGAATTGTTTTCCATCGTAATGAAAATAAAGGTGCTTTTTCAGATTAAATACCTTTAAGTTTGTCTTTTCACAAATTGTACATTCAAAATCCTGTTCCAAATTCAAGGTAAATTGTTTCAAAAGTGTGAGAACCCCTTCCTTCTGACAAGCCAACCCCTTAACTGTCTATGTCCTCTAATTGCCAGTGTTCGACCCTCTGGCAACAAAAAGCGTCTGTGAGGGGAAGGGGGTCAGCCATCATCTTTATGTAAATTTTATAGCGAAATTCTTTCATCAGAAAAAAGTTGGGACAGTCGGTGTAACATTCCTTCCCTTTGTTGTACAGGTCAGTGTTGTGGAATAATTTCAAACCCTCTCGGTAAACTTAACTATAATTACAGTTAACGCAAGTCCAAGAAGATTCGAAAAGTTTCATCAAGAACATTTACAATGTATCTTAAAATTAAATAAATGGGATAATAAATTCTCGGTTGTATGCTACATTCTATTGTTTTATATGTCATCCAAATTACTTTGCAACTCACATTTCTTAATCATGAACAAAGATCGAATCCCCCTTCATTACCTTTGTACTAATTAAATAGGAAAACCTCTCCATACATTTTTTCACGAGTGTTTTTCAAATTCTGATTGTCAAACAATAAAGATAATCAAACATTATCCTGCCTCTGATAAAAATCGTGAAATTTCATTGGCCGAGAGCAATACTGCATGAAACGATGTTATGCTGTCTACCCACCTCACATTGCTAATGTGCCCCCTCCACGTGACCTACCCACCACATATCAAAAATTTACCAACCACACATCATCAATATACTGCTTTCACGTGACCCGCATGGAGCTTCATAACTGACGTCACAATGGGTCTGACGACAACAATGGATGCAGAACGTCTTGCTCGGACGCTCAGTGAAAACGGTTTATCGATGCTTAGCAGCTGTGAATATTTAGTCATTTAGAGAACCATCGGCAGCATAAATTCGTTATGTAGACACTTAGAGGGGTAATACGGTAATATGTGGGGTCCTTGAAAAAATACATATTGGGCTCGGCTTACGCCTCGCTCAGTATGTATTTTTTCAAGGACCCCACATATTTCCGTATTACCCCTCTAAGTGTCTACATAACTAATAATAACTAATGTAGGACAGTCACTATCTAGTTAATATCAAAATGCGTTAATATTCATATATGCATGTTTTTGGCCATCAGTATAGTGAACGTTTTAAATACTGGAAATTGATAAGAAGTGGTAGAGCATATTTAGATAGTTAAGAATTCAATATACATGTACTTAGATATCGAATTGTTCTGTAGTATATAGCATTGGTGTGCTATATAGTATTTGTGCAAATATTAGTTATAAATGCACCAAGAAGCCATGGCCTACCTTTATTTAAAATCTTAGAAAATCGACTCCCCCGGCGTAAAAACCGACCCCTCGTTCTTTTTCGCGATCACCTCAAAGTAACGGTTTGACACGGTTTGTAAGCTTCGTCAGTCAATAGTTCCTATTAAATCCTTCTGACAGTGAAATATAACATAACGAACTTTTATCGAAAATGAAATTACTCTGATATACAAGTTGAAAGTTTACGAAGAAATGCCAAAAGTTCTTTGGGCACCCTTGACTGCATTATTATAGATAAAGAGGACACTCAAAAGCTAATTAACTATAAATTAAAAAGAGAATTCTCTTTTTAGGTCACCTTTAGTCACTGAGGTGGCCTTTTGCTTGCTGTGTTTGTAGTTCGTCATCAGCTGTATGTCGTAAATCTTTTGAACATATTCAGCTTCTTTGCAAAAAACTTCAGGAACCAATTTTTGCATATACACATGTAGCATCTTTTGGTGAACAGGAAAAATTAAAAATTTATGACCCTTGCTCCCTTTTGCCTGCGGAATGGAATAATGAAATACTAGTAAGCCTTCTACCAAAATTCTGCCAAAATTGTGAAATCAAGGCCCCAGAGCCATTGGTCCAGGTGCTAGGGCAGGGATCTGTTGAATATATACTAGAAAAGTGAAATGCATTATTTCTTTAAAATCTTCTCCCGGGTAATAATCAAACAAACTAAATGCAAGGTTTTGATAGGGAGGGGTGTTTCTTTAAACACTTTAAATTTCTTCGCCCCGGGTCAGGGGTTATGCTCATGGATTTGGGCTCTAATTCTTTGAACATCCTCATCTGTTCTCAACGATATTACGAGTTCAACATGTGAGCAAAGTATGAATTTATTTTGTGCTACATTAATATTCATTTCTTTGAAATTTTGATTGATAAATTACTCAATATGTTGTCACTGCAATCACTGGTATTATATTGATAACGTAATTAGAGTGCAGCAATGGATGGTATGGTCACAACTGCTCCACGAGGTGTTACAACTGTGTTAATCAAACTTGTAATCATATCAAGGATAATTGCCATTACCGATGTAAACCAGGCTGGAGAGAATCAGCATGTTCCTTAGGTACTCTGTGTATAAAATGTGATATTCTTTAAGAAGATGTTTTCATATATATGGTAGAGTCAAATTTACCTGGCATTATTTTTTTTTCTTCTTTCTACCCATTTGTACAATGTACATGTTAAAATTACAATATTATTATAATTAATACAAAACGATTAGAAAATGAATATGTGAAAAACGTCTTACAGGGTAGTTTCAGAAGAAGAAGTACGAGTCCAAAAGGCAAAAGATCAAGATAGCCGATGATGCACAATATTTCAAGTTAATAAATGATGTATTTGTTTTATCTCTGTATCATGTCTTAATTAATGACGATCCCCTTTTTGCTGATATCCTCGGCAGTGTATACCGTGGACAAATATGGATCCGACTGCATGTTTTCTTGTAGCCAAAACTGCATTAACAAGGAATCTTGTGATCACGTGACTGGGGTGTGTGAAAATGGTTGTTCACATGGATATAAAGGAGAGAAATGCAATTTAAGTAAGATAATTATACATGTATATTTCACTTTTTATACTTATAAATACATACTAGGTTGCTTTGAATTCTTTTATAACCTATCCTTGAAACGTTTCCTTCAATGTTTTCTGAATTACACACATTGTAAAGAAAATTATAATAATGGTTTACAACATCGACTAAATGCAGAAAGGCAATTATCAACACATTTTTATGGTTTCTTCTTCATATGTTCAACTCATATGTGAGAAGATAAGGCACATTTACTATAAAATATAAAAGGTGTCAAAGAAATTCTTTACGGTCAAAAAATCATAATTCGATACGATATATCTTGGTGAGCCTGAGATAAAGGATACCCCAGAGTCTGACACATTTGTGTCAGACGTTAATGGTAATCTAACAACCAAGCTATATGATATGATCTAACTTTTCTATCGTCTACTTCCCTTACTTATGCAGCAATATACCATCATCAACTTCATACCGAGTATATATATCTCAGTTGA
Source organism: Saccostrea cuccullata (assembly GCF_032062105.1). Taxonomy (NCBI): domain Eukaryota; kingdom Metazoa; phylum Mollusca; class Bivalvia; order Ostreida; family Ostreidae; genus Saccostrea; species Saccostrea cuccullata. The sequence goes on from NW_026933849.1 coordinate 19,143, forward strand.
TTCGATACGCAAGAGCATGCTGTACGTATGAACAGTCTCATTTAAAGTCATCATTTCGTAAGTTCTATGGCCGATACAATGATCTTGTTAGCAAATACAAATTATCATTGATTCAAATGCTGACTGACGTTTTTCATACTTATAGTAAGTCCATTATTTATACACTGAATGGACGACGGATTTTTCTGCTATATCCCGATCATGACAAGGAGCACACGGCGGGTGTGACCGGTCAACAGGGAATGCTCACTCCTCCATGGCACATGATGTTTCGGAGGTCCGTGTTTGCTCTGCTCCTATTTTGTATTCTTTAAAACTCCATTTTTACCTTTTGAACTAGTGAATTCTATAAAAAAGATATGAAAACATTTTTTATGATATGATTCAAATTTCAAATGAAGCATTAATTTGAAATATTAAGAAATAGCTCTTTACCATATATAATATTCCTTAGTTTGTGGAAACGGTTATTTTGGTGCAAATTGTTCCAATGTTTGCTCCGAGAACTGTTCCGATATATACTATCATATAGATGGGACTTGTAACTGCAAAGCTGGAATGGAAAATTCTCCAGAATGCAAACAAGGTAATATGAGAAAGCAATTTGATATGTTAAAAGCAAATTTGTTGAGCCATTTACCAAATTCATATATTCAATAACAGTGTGATTTTAATAGATAAATGATAAAGTACGACTTTTATGCGCCCGAATCGATAGATCCGGGCGTACATGTATATTGTTTTTGTCCTGTCTGTCTGTCTGTTTGTCTGCAAACTTTAACCTTCGCCATAACTTTTGAACCATGAGAGATAGAGACTTCCTATTTGGTATGCATACTCCACTAATGAAGCTCTTTCAAGTGACACCAAGGTCAATGACCTTGGTACCTTGACTGCGACCTATATGCTAAAAAATGTTTTTCCTGCAAACCTTTACCTTCTCCGTAACTTTAGAACAATGGAAGATAGAGACTACATATTAGTGTGCATATTCCACTCATTAAGCTCTTTCAAATGATACCAAGGTCAATGACCTTGTGACCTTGATTGTTACCTGTATGTTAAAAATAGCTTTTTTGAACTTTCACCATAACTTTTAAATCATAGGAGATAGAGACTTTATATTTGGTTTGAATACTCCACTAATTAAGCTCTTTAAATTTACTGACCTTGTGACCTTGATTGTAACATATATGCTAAAAATGGCTTTTTTGAACTTTAACCATAACTTTTGAATCATGAGAGATAAGGACTTCATGTTTTGTATACATACTCCACTAATCAAGTTCTTCCAAATGAAACCAAGGTCTTGACCTTGAGACCTTGACTGTGACCTATATGCTAAAAATAGCGTTTTTTGAACTTTGCTGCCGCCGGGCGCATAGTGTTTCACAGACACATCTTGTTTCTGTTACTTTTCTTCATATAATTTGATTTGAATATCCCTATATTCAATTCACGTGGCATTTCCTATCTTTTGTTATAGTTTCATCATTGAATACTGCTAGAAAATGTTATGATCACTGGTTTTATGCTATTGGAATGTCTATATTAGTCGAATTGACCTGTACGTTATGGATTTGTGAAAGGTATTTTTTTTTAATCAATTGTTTAGTTATATAAAATATATACTGTAAAATCACATATATTCAAGGGTTCAAATATCCGTAGTTTGAGGAAAATATATTGGTTCATGGGGATTTAATGTCGTGAATAAAGAATTGTTTGGTAGGAATATATGCGAAAAACTGCATTTCGTTGTGGATATAAACTCGTGGGTCTCTTCATACCTTGCAAACAACGAAAATTAACCCCCACGAACATGAGTTTAATTCACAGTATGTGCGATTTTTAAAAATCTGTTTTTTATATTTAGAAGAAGGCAAGTGAAAGAAAAGAGGCAGTCCTCCTCTCACTACATAACAACTGAAGCAGAAATGAAAGAAAAGACTTCTGAATCACATGAATATCAAGAAGTGAATTCTGTATCACGCGATTTTTTTCGTACCAAAATCTCAAATTTGATACCTAAAACTTTTGAAAATACAGGAATTAACTGGATGAGTTCGGATCCCAAACATCAAGTTTTATCTATGATTATTATGGTAACAAAAGAAGAATCATATTTTAAATTCAAATAAAGATTTTATTGGTTTTCTTATAATAAGCATATTTAACCTGGGATAATAATTGCACCCAACAAAATAAGTTAAGGGCCACTTATTTTTTTGAAAGTTTTGAAAACTATAACTATTTTTTGTTGCACTTTTTTGTTTTATCTGGGTTTCCATGCATTTTTATGGTTTGTTATTCAAACACACTCTTGATTTGTGCTCCATTTTTGTGATTTTTGCTAATTGAACGTTTTGCTGTATCCACATTTCTGTGATATTGGCTGTATTGTATACTCATTGACAAATTCAAAAAGGAACATGATTCGATTATCTGTACAATATTTGTTGCTTTTTGCCATTTAACACGTTTTCATGACTCAAAGAAGACATCTGACTGTAGAGGAAGCCGCAAGGGCCATTGAAATGCTTCAAGCTGGATGTTCACAGCGTCATGTTGGAGCGCAACTTGGTGTAAGTCATTCTGTTATAGGACGTTTGTTGGAACGATACGAAGAGACTAATAGCGTCAAACCGAGACCTAAAAGTGGTCGTCCAAAATGTACAACTGTTAGACAAGATAGACAAATATCACTCCTTGCGAAGAGAAATTGAATGTCTTCAGCTGTTGCTTTGAACAGAGAGCTATATGCAGCAACAGGTATAAAGATTTCAACACAAACCTTGAGAAACAGACTGCATGATGCTTATTGATGCAGGATAACGTGCCAGAAGTCCCGCTGTGCTCCCACCGTTGACCGTGGAACATAGCAACCGTCGCCTAGAGTTAATTTGCTCAAGACCATATCAACTGGGACCATCATCATATCCAAGGAGTGTTATGGACTGATGAATCCAGATTTTGTCTGGATTTTAATGATGGTCGTAGACGAGTTTTGAGGAAGAAAAACAAGAGGTTTAAGGACTGCTACGTCACTGAACATGACCGGTTTGGTTGTGGATCAGTCATGGTTTGGGCGGGTATCAGTTACGATCGCTCCAAGACCTTAATGTCATAAGGAATGGATCGCTAACAGGTGTCCGTTACAGGGATGAGATCCTTGCACCAATTGTTAGGCCTTACGCTGGTGCCATCAGTGAAAATTTCATATTGATGGATGACAATGCCAGGCCCCATCGTAGAAAGTGGTCAATCAGTACTTAGAAGAAGAAACAATCGAACGGATGGATTGGCCAGCAAAATCAACTGACCTGAATCCAATAGAGCATGCATGGGACATGCTCCAGAAGCAAATTTTAGGAAGGCAAAACCAACTAAGCACGCTCCGTGAACTTGAGTTTGCTCTTGTTGAGGAATGGTCAAGAATTCCAAAGGATAACTTCCGAAATTTAATCAACAGTTTTCCAAATCGATGTAGGGAAGTAATTCGGGCTAGAGGCGGTCAGACAAGATACTGAAAGTAACGTTTGGACTTTCCAGGTGAATTTAAAAAACCTTTAAAACACGACTGTTGTTTCCCCATAAAATCCTGTAAATATGAATATTCTTGTTGTTTTGACAGTTACATGTTGTTACATGTTGTTCATTTGTTTATTATAAGAGATTTATAATTGTTTTCTTTTAAAATGTTATTTTTATCCACCACCTTTACAATATATGCTGCAAAAAAAATTTCTCAAGTTGGCCCTTAACTAATTTTGTTGAGTATATAAGATTCTCCTTTATTACTTTACAGTGCATTTAAAGTGTATAATGGTGTATCGGATAGAGAACTATATTTTTTACTATCGGCAAACGCATATGAAAGATCCAATTTTGAGAAAACCCGCTTTCTCAAAATATAGACATCTGCAATTAAATAAACAAGGCCAAGAAAAAGAATACTAACAAGACAATAATTGATAAATTCAGTTAATGCTGAGAAAATGTCCTCTGTAATACATGAACACCATATCAGAGAGAGAGAGAGAGAGAGAGAGAGAGAGAGAGAGAGAGAGAGAGAGAGAGAGAGAGAGAGAGAGAGAGAGAGAGAGAGAGAGAGAGAAGGTCTCTCTCTGCAATAATCTTTTAACTACGTTTATATCGTTTTTTTGCTTAAATTATCTTCATTTCTTTAAGTATTTTTGTAAAGTACAATGTTCTTCCTGACATCAGTATGGGCTGAGAACTTTAATAATCATGTAATTATCTTAACAATTATTTCATCTGTTTTTTTAATAGGTTTAATGCAAGTTAATATTTAAATGATATTTAAGAACCTTTTAATTGTTTATATATTGTTATATTTAAACGAATAGAAACAAAGTATATCATACATTTTGATGGACACATCATTTTTTCACACCCGGCATATATTCATTATTAACGAACTACTACTTGTTGGATAAGGTACATTTATCTTTAAAACAATGTGAGAACTACTCTTTAAATCGCTAATCTCTCTTTATATCTTTGCAACTGTGTTTTTCATTTTGTTAAAAGAAATTCTACCTTAAAACATTATTGGTGTGTTTAATAATGAAAATAAATAAGGAAAAAAAAGTAAATGAAGAAATGAAAAGAAATGAAAAAATAGGGGTACAGTAATATAATTACAAGGTGAATTTGTGAAACACTGATGCCCCCGACGCGAAGGGCAACATAGCTAAAATTAAACTCTTCTTAAATGCAAATTTAAGTATATTAGCACCGAAAGTAGGGTATTCTTACTGGAAATACAAGTGTGAAATATGAAAATAGACCAATGTTTAAGTGTTTTCAAAAGTGCGGAAATCTTCAAGGTCAAAAGATCAAGGTAATTGGTATCCAATTAAAGGTCTTGCCACAAAGAATACATATGTAAAGTATGAGAGCACTAGCCCTTACCGTTCAAAAATTATGTTCAAGGATAAAGTTTTTCATAAGTACAGAAATATCCAAAGTCAAGGTCAAAAGGTCAAAGTTATTACTATCTAAAGAATATGAAGGTTGATCCAAAAGTAATGTCACTGTGTCCATATCCTTTATATTTGGCGTCATATGATCAAATATAATGCACCAAAAGATGCAGAAAAAGAATTCTAATCAAAATAGAAAGTTTCATTTAATAATGTTTAATTGAATTCATTTTATAGACGTTTAAAACATTAAACATTGGGGTTACCGCCGCGTCAAAACTAAACGTCACGTTTTAAAGGGTACATTGTTGGAATAAAAAAGAAAAACACATTTAAAACGTGATTTTAAAAAAAGTCTAATCGCTAAATATTTTTTTAAAAAGACAAAATTGACAATTTCGATCTAGTCTTTAGTTTAAAAAAATGGCGACATTGTTTTTTATCATAAACATTGTTGTTTAAATCTGAGGTATTGAAGAAAGGAAATATCGAAATTGAATAAAACGCCGAACTGAGTTTTAATGTGTTTTTCCTTAAAAATGGGTAAATTGCCAGTAGAATCAATTACGATGGTAAATCAGACTCGCAGAGGAAATAAAGTTAAAACTACACTTGATAAAAGATGGTGTCAGAGATTTTGGGTGGGTCATGGGTAATTAATTGATCAGCTAAGGACAGAAAGACCGAAAGGTTCGAGGTCGGGTGGAAACATTCAATGGCGTCGACGTTGTAAAAAAAGAGATTCGTGTCACACGGTTTGAGTGATACATTGTATGAGAAACTTTTAAGTTTGACTTATGGTACTGTTCAAAGAATTTTGATGAAGGACTAAATTACTGTTAGAGTGTTCAATTGGTGACAATAATTCTTAAAGAAATTAAAATGTGTGAATGTGTTTTCGAATATCAATTTTTTAATGAAACGATGGGGAAGCGTTTTTAAAACTGTGTGACGGCGCAAATCCGTCATATGGCGTTATTGGGGTGCGGCGACTACCATAATTGCACTTTGTATATAATTCGATATTTTGAAAAGTATAAATCGTTTCAATTTGAATTTTTCAGAATTGATTTGAAATAAATGTAGCTACCATCATGTATAATTTTGTTAAAATAAGTCGTGTAGAAGCAATTTTATCGAAGTTGTGACATTATATTTGGATCAACCCTCGTACATATATGAAGTACAAAAGCCCTGGTATTTACTGTTCAAAAGATATAGTGAAAGTAAAAGTTTTGAATTTTTGCGTAAAAGTGGGTCAAACTCAAAGGTCAAGGTCAAAAGGTCAAATTTGATGGTACCCAAAGAAAGGTCTTATCACAAGGAATCCACTAGTGAAATATGAAAGCAATATCTATGAATCAATCAAAAGTTATAGGCAACGTTAAAGTTTTTGCAGACAAACAGAAAGAAAGACAGACGGACGGACACGGCAAAAACATATACCCCGAAACGTCGTTAACCGGGGCATAAAAATGAGGAAATTAGGGGATCAGACATTCAGTGGCCCTGTCATGATCATTTCCCTGCAGTATTTCGAATATCGTGTAATAGGTAAAAAGTGAACACATCGATAAGCAATATAAGGAATAGATCGAGCCAAAACCAATGTGTTTGCTATATAAAGAAAAAAAATAAAGAATGAGGATATATTCCACTGAATGGATAATTAGTAGTCTTTTATGTCCCTCACTTTAACAGATATACTGACATGCAATATAAGGAATTGTTAAAGCCAACAACAAAGTATCAGTTACTTGTGCTTTTTTATCCATTCGTTCAAAGGAATAACATAGGTGAATCCAAAACGAAATTAATATGCGAAAAAAACTTTTCCTGTCTTGATTGTTGTAAATTTTCTGCCTGTTGAAATGATGCTATTAAGAGGAAATTGACATTTTTTTGTAGAGTAAAATTTTAAATTAATGATGACATTGATATTACTTCTTCCTCAAATTAGTATACCTAGAGTGTGGAATTTAAGCATTATTGTTAATGTGCACTATTTATAAGGACAAGTGAACACCGTGAACGTCATTGAAGACAAAGATGCATAAAACTGTTAAGAACAAGATGTTAGTGAAACACTGATGCCCCCGTGTAGCTAAAAGCGAAGATTAAACTTTTCTTAAATGCAAATATGTTAGTACCCAAACGTGTTTTTCACAAGAAATATAGTTGTGAAATATGTAAGCCCTAGCATTACCTGTTCAAAAATTAATTATGGTGAAGGGTTAAAGTCTTAAAAAAGAATGTCAAGATCAATGTCAAAACGTCAATGTTGCTTGTATCCAAAAATACATAAGTTAGGTATGAAAGTCCTAGTTTCTACCGTTTAAAAGATATACATGATATAGCATACTTTAAAGTTTGGAATTTTTGTGTAAAAGTGTGTCAAACTACAAGATCAAGATCAAAAGTCAACTTTGGTGGTACCTGTATCCAAAAAAAGGTCTTAAATGAGTATCACAAGGAATACAGATGTAAAATTGAAATGTGGAAGTCACTAAATGTTCCACTAAATCACAAGTTATGGACAAGATTAATCTTTTTGCGGACAAACTGACAGAGAGACAGCTAGACAAATAGACAGATTGATGGACACGACAAAAACTATATACCCCCGAACCTACGATTATGGGAGCATAAACAGACAAAACAACTAAACAGAGAGGCAGGCAGACAGAAAGAAAGAAAGAAAGAAAGAAAGAGAGACAAACAGACACACAGACAGACGGACACGACAAAAACTATATATCCCGAATCTTCGGGTATTCTTTTAGCAAGCAGAAAATTCGTCGATTTGCATAACCACAAAGTTTGTCCTAGATTTTTTATGGAAACGGCTGACGAAAATTACTAAATAAAGTATACAATAAAGTAATAAATGTCAAATTTTATGTTTTTGATTTAATGACCTGCGTGATAATTCACATAAACGCAAAAAACGTTTATGCATAAAATTATCACGCAAGCCAATCAATTGATAATCGTCATGAAATCAAAAAAAAAAAAAAAAAAAAAACAGTGATTCCTTCATTTACTCATTTACATGCTCTTGATTCCGCATATCCACGTCTTCTAAGCCCCGCTTCTGTTTCTATTTGTCACGACCCGCACGTGATTTTTTGAAACGCGCCTTTCGATAAACTAGTACATTTATGTCGAAACAAATTAAATAGTATTTGTAATTTTGTAATTTTATCTAGGACAAAACATTGGAAATGTAAATATTTTCTTTAAGCTCCCATAAGTAGTCTATACAAAAAAGAGGAAAAAAGGAGTCCATTTACATAACAGAAAAAAACAAGTGTGCCCTATATTCGACAAACCTTAGATATATTAGAGCTGGTACCAAACAAACTATACGAATGACCCAAGTGTTGAATTCCTTCCAAGTTTAAGCTGAAATATCTACATACAAACAATGAAACAACTCCAACAGTACCAGAGGTCCACGGTTTGCTAAAAAAAAGTATTTGCAATCAAAAACACACCCAATCTGTGTTTTGCAATTAACCTTATTATTGTCATTTGCAAAATCATTTTAAAAACATTCTGAATGTAAACACAAGTACTCTAAAATTGATGTGAAAAAGAGTTACTGATTGACTATTCCTGTGTGTTGTTTTTGGAGACCGGGTCTTCAAACAATTTTTAGAATTCCCATGGATGCCATTTGCATCATGCTATTATAAGATCTTTTTCTTTATTCATATGAAACAGAATTTGTTCAAAATATTATACATGAAAAGAAGAAAACACTTGATACACGTGAATTAACTTTAACTCGACATTTTAGGTATATCGACGATTGTGTTGTGCTGTCAATTACACAATACTTATTTCAATCCTTATATCAATATGATGTATATCCCTTGAAATAAAAATGCTGTTTCTAACACATCTGTTACATATGTGAATATTTTATGAGATAACGAACAGTAAACTAACAAGCGAACTTTATGATAAACGTGATAACCAGAACTTTTCAATCGCCAACTTCCCTTACATAGCAGTAATATTACCTTTATCACCTGCATGCGGGTTTTATATATGCTGTTCCTTCGATACGTAAGAGCATGTTCTACATATGAACAATTACGTTATTGTAGTTTTTGACAAGTTAAGAAAACAAGAATATCAGCAGTCTTATTAATAGTCATTTTGTAAAATGCATGGTCGATATAAAGCCCTTTCCAGCAAATACTATCTAATCATAAGATCAAATGCTGACTGAAATTTTCACACTAATCAATAGGTCATTTTTATTTTTCTGTTATTACCCATCATGACAAGAAACATACAGCGGTTTTGACTTGTGAGCAGGGGGTGCCCAATCATGCATGGCACCTGATCCCACTTCTGATGCTATAGAGTTATGTATTTCTTCTGCGACAATATTTGTTGTGTTTAAAGGAATTTTGAGCTTGAATACTGTTCGTTTTATCCATAATATCCATGCAACATTCAAAATTAACATCTTAAGATTTCAAGAAAAAAAGATACCGTGAACCTAAGATTTTTGTAATTATTTTGTATCCGAAATTCTTTAATTCAAATTTTGAATAATCAGATTTTTTATCTGTAAATGGTAAAAATATAGTTTAAAAATCATTTTTGTTCAAAGGAAATACTATCCACCTAAATATATAAAATATACGACAAAACTTTTAAATATATTTGTTTGTTTAACTTGTTGTTTATCGAGAATTTTTCACTCACATGGATATGCCGACGCTTGCCGATGAAAAGCTGCAAATTTTGTCCTATACTTGGCACTTTTGGCCATTGATCAGAGGAAATCTTTTCATGTCAGGACCTTCTGCGACACGGGACCTCAGTTTTTTTTTTTGGTCTCATCCGAATGACCAATCTCTATGTCCAATAGTGGGATTCGAAACCGTAAATTTCAACTCTTTACCTCGTGACCCTAGAGCAGACGGTCACCACTGCGTCACACGGGCGACACAACTTAATATAATTTCGGGTATTATTCCTATTATGCGTTTCATTTTATTCGGTGGAAAGAATAGCTTATATTGATTTAGGATAAATAAGGTTACTTAATCTCATCAAACGTCAACTTCCCTTACTTATGTAGCAATTTACTTTGTCGACTGCATACACAGGTTATATCTCATTTGATTCAATATGGAAGAGCATGCTCTACGTGTGAAGAAGGGTATGGAGATAACGGACAGTATTCAATATCAAAGTCCATAAAACAATACAAAATAGAAGCAGTGCAAACAGGACCTCCAAAACATCAGAGGTGGGATCAGGTGCCATGGAGGAGTGAGCATCCCCGGCCGTGTGCTCCTTCTCATGATTGGGAAATAAAGGAAAAATCCGTCGTCAATTAAATGTATAAATACTGTAAAATCACATATTTTTCTGGGGTCAAATTTTCGTGGTTTGAGTAAAAACTCTTGATTCATGGGGATTTGAATTCGTGGATGAAGAATTGTCGATTAGTTATGTATTTATAATTTTACATATCGTAATAGACATGAATTCATGGATACCTTTATACTTGGAAAACAACGAAAATTAAACCACCACAAAACTTGTGATTTCACAGTAATTTACTAACAATTAGTATCAAAAAATGTCAGTCAGTATTTGACTCAATGATAAATTGTAGTTGCTGAAAAGATCATTGTATTGACCAAAGAACCTATGAAACGGTGATTTTAAACGAGACTGATGATATTCTTGTTTCATCAATTTATTTGTCAATGATTTACCTCGATTTAAAAATAGTACATACGTAGAGCATGCTCTTGTGTATCGAATCAACTGAGATATGTAAACTCCGTATGAAGGTGAGGAAGGTATATTGCTGCATAGGAAAGGGTAGTTGATGATAGAAAAGTTAAAGTCATTACGTTTATTATATAGCTTGGTTGTTAGATTACCATTAGTGTTTTTTTTTCAAGTAAAATATCCAAGTATGAAACAGATGTGTCAGACTCTGTGGTATCTTTTATCTCAAGCTCTCCAGGATATATCGTATCGACATAGGAATGGGAATTACCATCCTTAAATTGACAATACGTCGTCGATATATCTAAATGTCGGGTTGAAGGCCACAGTGTTTTCTTCTTTTCACGCATAAGATTTTGCATAAATTCTGCTTCATATGAATATAAAAATAGGTGTGCTAATGACGGAGCAAAATTCCCATGGGAATCTCAATAGATTGCTGGAAGACCTGGTCTCCAAAAACTACATAGATATTGTCAGTTAGAAACTCAAGCATCTTTTTATGTCAACTTCAGAGTACTTGTGTGTGCAATCAGAATGTGTTTTAACAAAATAAATTTGCGAATGGCCACTGAGGAGGTAAGAAAATTAACGAGTTCCATTTTTATTGAAAAAGCAGCTGTCAATGATATAAAATAGCCTGGACTTTAATTTATCGTGGGTTATTGTTTATCGTTGGGAATGCCTGTGTATAAAGTTGAAGTGTCGTAAGTTTATATGCTGTTGATTTTAGTAAAATATTTTGATTTCAAATTGTCCAAAAGTTCTTTCCTAGAAAGGGAACTATGAGTATAAGTTGGATTATCTCTTCTAGAATTAACTCAAAGTTCCTCTAAAATTCAATGAAATAAATTATAGCGAATACACTTAATAGTGTAAATAGCATTTAATGATTCAGATTTAGTAAACAACACGAACCTTATAACATATACATGCAAAACATGTGAATTAAAATAGAAAACACTCTACTCGAAGTATTGAAGTTGTTAATCTATCTTATTGAATTTGGAAAGAAAAAGTATGTTCCTCTGAATATTTCTAGTAAATGTTACACAAAACAAGAACAGAACAGAAAATGGTTTTGCCAGATGAACTCTCATTTTAAAGTAAAGTCGTGACCGATTTTAGAATGATTCTGAACATAGTTTAAAAGAGTTCATCGTCGCCCTGTTAAAGCTGTCTGATCTATAGCTTTGGAGTCGCTGGATAAGGGGAGATGATATTCACGTCAAGGTCTCAAATCCCACTGCGCACCGTGGGGACAGGTTCTTCGGAAGAGACTGGACAACCGGTGTCCCATATCACAGTACTGCTCACATTATAATTGCCGAGAAAACTGTACATTTACAGCCTACCATCGGCAAGTGGTTCCTCCCCAATATTAGTGAAAATTTCTTTAGGGGACTTTTAACAAAAAAAAATTATATCTGGGAAATGTTTTCATCGTCTCACTTTAGTTTAATTCTATTATCTGAGACATGACCAGATCACACGGTTGTAGTCAGAGAACAAAAAAAAAATTTCGCCGACCAGTCGTTGAAAGAAGGCATAATATATCAATTTCTAATCAAAACATCGAACGTCCAAAGAAATAAAAAGATATAAATTAAACACGTCGCTGTATATTCTTTTCAAAGCACAATTAGTTTAAAAATTTTCATCTGATATGACGAAAATATTTTCTTATCTTAATATAAATCATACATGCTTAAAGAAAAGGATAGTTTTTGTTGACTTAAGAGTCATAATCGTTGCTAAATAAACGATTGCTACAAATAACGTTTGAAAATTATAATTCGTATTATTCGAATGAAAACGTTGACAGGCTTTCAATGTGTCACTCTGTTTATATATATCGATAGGTTTTAGGGCAGGATTTCAACTACTTAGAAAACAAAACAAATCAGAAATATCCTTTAGATCATTCCCTGAGAAAGAGAGAAGCATTTTCCTAACTGCAGACCTGTAGCTCTCCGAAAAAATATATATCGATAGACCGGAGAGCTACAGTGCCACCCATTCAAAAAACTGTATATTTTTTGCGCACAAAAAGTGCGCTGTTTCTGGATTAATTCTTCGAATTTTTTACTTTTATTACAAAAAAGCTAGATTTCAATAGTCTTTACTCCTCTTTCAATTACTTTTGTAATTTACATCTGTACGAAGCGCGTTGGATCGAATTATCTTACAAACCAAAATGGCAGTATAAATAAGGGAAATTTTCAATGATCTCAATTTCATGGCCAGGAAGGCTATCAAAACAATTATAAGGAATTTTTTGTTGTGGAAACAGTGGAAGAATATGTTAAGAACACACGGTTAGTAATATTTTGAAATGACAGTTTTTAAAACATGGAGAAATAAATGGAAAAACTGCGCACTTTTTTGTGCGCAATAAATTTACAGGTTTTTTTTCAATGGGTGGCAATGTAGCTCTCTGGTCTATCAATATATATTTTTTCGGAGAGCTATAGTTCTGCATCTAGCATTTTCCAAACCTCAACTAGACTCATTTCTTTACACCTTTAAAAATTTTTTGAAACAGGCAGACATTCAGAGTGTGTGTATTTTGTATATTGTTAATTGTGTTTTTTAAAATAACAATCAAAATTGTACATAAATTATTTATGAATACTAGGCGTGTACATTTTATGAAATTTCGCTCCGCCTCCATTGGATTAACTTCCGTTATTGAAAAAAAAAGTTATTCTTATCTAAACTGAACCAAATGAATATTATGGCAATAATTCTGTATTGACGTGTACATAATTATATGTATTTTGAATTTCCCTATCAATTATGAATCATCTGAAATCGATCTTCGTATTAACTGGAATTCTCTCTATAAATGGATATGGTATGTACATGTATCAAACTATTGTTTTTGTGTTTATACAATCTGGGAGTACATTGATGAGTTCATTTCTGAAGACAATCTTTCAATAAATAATTCCGCAAAACAAAGTACAATAGTACTGTGCCTCAGATGCTCGGATAGATTATGCACTATCCTGTTTTTTTTTTAAACCTTTATCTCTTTAGATGATCTTTCTCTAAAACAGTCTACGAATCAAAGTACAACAGCCAATTGCATAAGTTGTCGAGATGTATCATACGATTCACGTATGGCTGTGGATGACAAAATGGAAACATGTACTAGGACAGATAATAAAAGGGATCAATGGTGGATGGTTGATCTTCAAGAGACAAAAGCAATATACGCCATAATTTTTTCCTTTCGATTATACAGTGAGGATTTAAGTAAGTTTTTCTCCGAAGGTAGTGTCTATAAATCAAACACACTGAATGTTATACATGTATTTAAGAAATCACTTGATAAAACGTTTTATGTAATTGCCCATAGATCCATTTTATTCATTTTTTTTTTCAAGGATCAAGACAACAAAGTCGTTTATCAGGATATTCCATTTATGTATCAAATTCTCCTGCCATTAGAAGTGGTGAATTATGCTTCAAACATAACGAGTCTTATCCTCCATCATTAACTGCGGAACACGTTTGTGCCTCTTTTGGACGATTTATTCAGTTTGTTAATGAAAGGTTTACGTTCATAGAATTATGCAATTTAGTCGTTATAGGTAAGTTAATTTTCCAAATTATCTTTAACGCAATCTAAACTAGTTGTTTATTAAGAAAACATTTCTAAAAAACAAGCTAAGATATTTCTTTTGTTCGTATACCAATTTACTGACCAAAAATCATTTCTCATTTCATACAACAATATAAAGTAAAGACTTTGTGTTTTAATTCCTAATTTAAAAAAAAAAGTTTCTTTTCAAATTCAAGTTGCTTCGTGAAATTGCAATGTTTCTTAAATTTTGAGGAAAATGGGTTTGTTTTATCACATTCAGCAAAAATAAAAATATAAGCCCATCTTGCAATTAAAATTAAAAAAAGGATAATAAAGTTAAAGTTAAAAATAAACAGCTGAAATGTTCGGTCATTTAATGAAACAAAATAAAAGGATTATAACGCAATGAAAAACGTCAAAATACATGAATTAGCAAAAAAAAAAAAGTTATTCAGTTACCAATCGTCTGAGTGAAGTTAGTTAATTTTCAAATCAAACTGATTATTTTATTGCCTCTTTCCTCACATTGATCAATCTATTTAACATGTATGAATTTTTTTAAAGCTGTTTTTATGGATCATAACAGATCTATTTATTAAATTGATTGTTCTTTGCTGCTCATGGTTTACCTAGAGTGCTCTTTTTTAATTGTCTGATCTGAATCCAAATAGAACGTGCATTTACAGATATGTATCATCCGATGTTCATTGAAGTTTTTATGAACAGATATATGAAATTAATCTATTAATTTACAATTCACAATTAACATTATGATTTAAATGGTCTCTCTTTAAGTATAATTGATAAAATATTCTTGTATCATGTATTAAAAGACAAACAAATGTTGCCATTAGGTTGTGATAAGAGAGGTTACTATGATGATAACTGCAATGTTCCGTGTCCCAAGCATTGCAAAAATGATCAATGTTTCGTCACAAACGGGACATGCCTTGGATGTGCAGGTGGTTGGACTGGCATTAAATGTGACCAAGGTAATCCGACTTGTTTATGCCTCATTACATTTAAATATTACAACGAAATACTGAATGTCTTTTTTACATGAAAGTTATATGAAAATTAATTTTTATAAAAAAATATACAGTATTTGGTGTTAATGAAAAAAAAAAATGAAACCGAATGTTAATTTAAACAAGTGCACCTCTGAGGTGACTTCCACTCGTGGCAGGAACTTCGCCGGTAATGACTATGTCTTCATATGCAAGATAAATTCTCAAGAGCAGCAAATATTTCACCGATTCTCTTGAAAAAAAAAATAGGTTTCGTCCTTTTACCATGTCATATAAGTATGGGGAAGCTGAGAAGTGACAGCGCAAAGGTTCTCTTTAAATCTTGCACACAAGCTGTAACGGACACAATAACATACACAAACCCACCCTCTCTCTCACACACCCTCACACACACACATCCTTACCCACAGAAGCGATGTATCTATTCCTCCGCAACTAGCTGTGCGAGGGATAAGAAGATTGAAAGATATATATTTGATTTTATATGTTCGATTATTATCTGTATAAAATTAATATTGTAATCGACATAAATTTGTAATCCTCTTCTTATGAAGCCTGTTCAAATGGATTTTATGGACCTGATTGTTCGTTATCTTGTCCTGGACCTTGTAAACATAATCTCACTTGCAATCCCATTAATGGTACCTGCTCGAATGGTTGTTCAGACGGATGGATGGGTGTGTTTTGTAACAAAAGTAAGCCTTTGCTACAGACATTTATTGAATGAATTAATAATCAGTTATCAGAATTTGTATATGGAAAATATATTCATTTTTGAAGAAGAAATTAAACTGATAGAAAGTGAGTAATCAGTGTTCATTTCCTGACAGCATGTGTTTCTGGAACCTTTGGTCCGGATTGTAAAAACAACTGTAGTGGTCAGTGCCTCAACGATTTAATTTGCAACAGAATAACAGGAAGATGTGACAAAGGATGTAAACCTGGATACGAGGGAGAAAGTTGCAATAAAGGTAAATGATTGTTTTCAAAAAATGCAAACGAATTATTTGTCTTTTACAATTATTATTTTTATCACTTGAATTTTGATGTATTTTGCAGCTGCACGAGAATTGTCATAGAAAAATGCTAATGTTTTTAATATTTCAAATACCATTCAACCAAAACACATTTTTTTGCATCCTGTTGGATAATGATCATTTGTTATTTTGACAAAATATTAAAGGCCTGTGATGTCAAACATAAATAAAACAGCATTTAAAGGGTTTAAATATCGTTGGTCGGCTTACGACAAATTTTGACTTTTTCAAATAGCATTGTCAATGAAGATTTTTATGCGCCCTGATTGATAGATCCGGGACGTATATTGTTTTTGTCCTGGCTGTCTGTCTGTCTGTTTGTCTGTTTGTCTGCAAACTTTAACCTTCGCCATAACTTTTGAACCATGAGAGATACGGACTTCATATTTGGTATGCATACTCCACTAATGAAGCTCTTTCAAATGTCACCAAGGTCAATGACCTGGTGACCTTGACTGTGACCTATATGCTAAAAATAGCTTTTTTCTACAAACTTTAACCTTCGCCGTAACCTTTGAACCATGAAAGATAGAGACATCATGTATAGTATGGATACATGTACTCCACTAATAAAACTCTTTCCAATGATACCAAGGTCAATGACCTTGTGACCTTGACTGTGACCTATATGCTAAAAATAGCTTTTTTGTATTAAAACTTTAACCTTCGTCATAACTTTTGATCCATGAAAGATAGAAACATCATATTTGATATGTTTACTTCACTCATTAAGCTCTTTTAAATGACACCAAGGTCATTGACCTTGTGACCTTGATTATGACCTATGTGCTAAAAATAGCTTTTTTGATCCTTAACCATAATTTTTGAACCATGAGAGATAGGGACTTCTTAACTGGTATGCATACTGCCATAATCAAGTTCTTTCAAATGATACCAAGGTCAATGACCTTGTGACCTTGACGTTGACCTTTACGCTAAACATAGCTTTTTTCAAACTTTGTGCCGCCGGGCGTATAGTGTTTCACAAATACATTTTGTTTTTGTTATCAGGCTATACAGAAACATGCTATACGGAAACATAATGTCCAAACATTTACCTACATAAATACTCTTTAACTTGTTGTACTCATTTTTAAAAATTCAAGTATTTCACATAATGAATGACACATATATGACGATATGCGTCAAAGATCTTTAATTTAGACATTGTCAAAAATGGTGACGTTAAGGGGTAATGTGGAGTACAAACTATGAAGCAACACTATGTTGAGCGGGATATGACTCTTGTAATTAGGGACAAGAGATAATAGCAATGAAAAACAAAAGGATGAGTATGGGAAACATGTTATTCTTTAGGTGAAGGGGTTTGAGGTTGGCTTGACTGGTTATTTGATAGAGAATAGCCTTTTAAATGAAGACAATCTGAAAAGACAGGAGCAGGACGCCATGAGTCTATGTGACGACTGCTGTTAAATAATTCCATCAGCAAGGTTTATGATGGTGATTGTGAAAGTCTTTTAAAAGAATTAACTCCGCAATTTTTTGGTAACACTAGTATTTGATTTATGACTTTTTAAGTAAAATAAGATTAAATACAATACCGAATTTATGTTTTAATGAATTTTATTAGAGGCAGTTTCCTGAACAAATTCACAAACACCATATTGTATAAAAAATGTAAAGGAAACTAAATTGGTTTCCTGGAATTAAGTTTTACTACATATTTCAGTTTGTAGCCATGGATTTTTCGGAGACAACTGTTTGAAACAATGCAGCCCTTCCTGTCTTGGAAAAAGTTGCCATAATATGAATGGGAACTGCAACTTTGGGTGCATCAGCGGGTACCAAGGCCCAGCTTGTGACCAGTGTATGTATAAATGTTTTAAAATGATTAATTCTTATTAAGTCTTTTAAACTATTGTTTTAGAATTTAAAGCTATATATGCCGTATTAGTGTTTTATTTTAAAAGTAATAAATATATGTGGTGTCTCATCAAGTTATATAAGTTATATACTTTCTGCAAATAAGACAATTCCACTCCATTCCACTCCATCACTTTTAAAAGTTATGAAATATTATTTGGTAAAAATTATTTTCTCTCCGTGTCGGATAAAAAACCGCCTCTTATTGAAATATTCATGATCACGTTGTCTCGCATGTTTACAGCAAACAATGGTCCAATCTCGTGAATGAACCGAAAAGCATGATGGTTTACTACGTTTTTACTACAAACACGTGAGTTAGGGATTGTCAATATTGAGAGCACCTCAGAGTTGGTTGCTTTTTGTACCGAGGAATAATCACGTGCAATTGTCTTTTCAATGGACATTTTCGGTTGGGTGAACTTCTACAGCTGTCAGCGACTATGGATAAAGAAGTGTGGAAACCATGTTGTGCCAAAATGAAATAACCAATATAAACAAATGATATAATGATCAATCAAAATGGTTATTAGATACATTCGATTCTGCATTTCTTAATGGTTCAAAACAACAAAAAGTATTCCACAGAATATCATATATAAATCTGCACGTCAATATACCGAATGCCAAAACCAGAATACTACTAGATAATATAATTATATTCTTTACATGTGAACCACAGTATTTCTGGGTCATGAAAAAATATAAAAAAAATCTTGCAAGTAGGTTATCAGCATTGGCTCGGGCTAATTCGAAAGTGAAATTTGGAGTTTGGCAGTAAATTGTAGTGAATGAATAAAATTTAGTAGTGAAAGATATGGGAACCTATTTTACTTGTCAGATTTCTTCGAACTAATTGATTTTTACTCTATCTGTTCTATTCCCCCACCCAAGTTAAAAAAACGATGCTACCTACCTGAATTAATTTTTCTTAATGGTGTTCATCGAAATACTTGGTTGTGCTCTCAAACTGGAATAGTTTTTAGAGGCCTGGAATTCCTTGACCAATTTTATTTTATTAGCCCAACTATATTTCTAAGAAGGCAAGATGTATGGTATGTAAGTTTCATCTACATATGTTATGTAGTTCATATTAAAAAACGAAAAGGAATAATTGACGATATCCCATTCAGGGTGTAAGCAGTTTAAATTACTTTCCATACATTGTATTTGACATAAAATATCTTTTGCGCATAATATGCGCTCCATACTGAAGATCGGTAAATGTTCACCCAACCAAAAATGTCCACTAGCAGTACAGCACGGGGAAACTCTAAACAAACGGACCTGTACAATGGAGTGGGGAAAAGTTTAATTTTCTTCATTGTTAATCATTTGTATGCAAATATGAGCATGGGATTAGTAGATAATAATGTACATAATGCATCAAGTCTTTCTGAGAGCGATTTAAAAAACTAGCCTTTTTGAAAAACACATGTAGTATTTTATGTAGTAACACATAAATGCATTAAATGCAACTTATTGAGCTGATTGGTCTATTTGTGTCCCTCACTGAACAGACGTCACAAAAAATATTTTCCTCGACCTGATGATTCTCGCGATGCTTTTCCCGCGCACATGCGCAGATCCAGGATAAATGTCAGTCCTTTATAAATATGCATGAGAATATCATGTTCTTTTCCTGACTAGTACTTTGTTAATACCGAATAAAATTTCGTCGAATTTGCAAGAATGCTTCATTTTTGGTAGCTTATCATACTCCAGAAATTTTTGTTCGGTTTCAGCTGTGCAAAAATACTGTTTAACACGGCATACATATCTTTAAACCTTTGGGAGCTTTTTGTTTTGTAAATTAACTAATTAGATTTCAAAAATAGTTTGCTACAGCGGATCGTATGGTCAAAACTGCTCCTTGAGATGTGAGAAATGTGTGAATCAATCTTGTGATCATATTTCCGGCATGTGCTTTTATGGGTGTGAACCAGGATGGAAAGGCCCTCAATGTTCAGGAGGTATTTTATTTATTTTTAAAAAAGACATCGTGGATCCTTTTAGAAACATTGCAATGCAAAGTTTAAAGCGAGAAGTAGCATTTTTTAAATATGTCTACTCTGAGAAAATCTTTTCATATAAATCCAAAAATATACTTCTCACGGAGGACGCTGTCACAATAGATTCCTTCGACATCAAATTGTCGTGACTTTGACATACAAAGTTGATATGAATTATGTATTAAGATTTAATTTCGCCGTTACCGATAAAAATGTTGGTCCATACTGAATGATATATATGATTTTGCAGTATATTTATTTTACTTCATGAATAAATAAATGCTAATTTACAATTGATTTAAAAACATTTCAGTCACAGTTATAAAGCGCTACCAATTTGAATAGATAAACATTTTAAAGTTATGTTGATGGCCTGAACAAATACATTTGATTAAGGATTTTTTTTTTCAATATGAAAAGTGTCATGTACCTTAAACAATCAATTAAATTACATAGTTCTATAAAGGCACGTTTCTATCAACAAACTTGATATAACGCCCAAACGAGGCACATTCTAGTTCTGTCGTTATTATAGATAGGTATGATCCGTTATGATTGAAGCAAAAATCATGAACACCAGTTACACCATACCCCGCATTGTGTTTTATTTTTTGTAAAACATGGTCCTATGCGATGCAAATGCCTTAGATTTTTTAAAAAAGTTTTGTAGTAATAAACATCTACTTAAGATTGCGTTAAAAATAATCACACACATACAGAGCTCAGTATTACACCACTTAAAAACATAACCTTTAATTCTTTTCATTATATTAGGTTGTTACAGAAGGGTACTACATGTATGGTGTTAGATGCAATATTTAGTGTCCAACCCATTGTAAAAATGACCAATGCTTCGTAACAAGTGAAATTGTTTTGGATATGCCAATGGTCTTACAAAATAATAATTATGCTGATGTAACACTTCATGTAAAATGATTAATGTTGCAATTTTTTATCTATGCTTCTTTAATCAATGACATTTTTTTTACTTTTCTCATATTCTCGACAGTGTGTACTGCAGACAAATATGGGGCAGACTGCATGTTTTCTTGTAGCCAAAACTGCCTTAACAAGGAATCTTGTGACCACGTGACTGGAGTTTGTGAAAATGGTTGTTCAGATGGATATCGAGGAGAGAAATGTAATTCAGGTACATGTATGCTATATAGATATACACGTATATCTATATCTATGTTTTATAAAGGCACGTGAAATTGTTTCAACTATTTTTCCAACCTATTCTTAGTACATCTTTTGTCTATATGTATATAGTATGAATTGTGCTCAAGCATACATTAAATATACAAAACGTTTATATTTGTGGAACACTACATACACTTAAATGTATAAAGGTTCTTATGAACACATATATTGTAATTTTTTTTACATATGTTCAACATATATTAAAGGTCATCAGGTACTACAGAGTGAAGAAATTCATTTACAATTTTATAGAGGCAAAAGTACATATTCATATCTACGTTTCCCTATCAAATATTATTTTTTCATACTCCAAAAATCCATCTTCACACGAAATTCATTAAATACATAAAAATATGAAATGCCAAAAATGAAAAACATTTTTTTCTTTTATTTGACCAGAAAAAGATTAGTCCATATGATAAACAACAAATAACGAAAAGCAGAAAAATAATTGACTGTCCTCAGACTGTCCTCATGATAGTACCAAATTGATATCTTTTAAAATAAAATTCTGGAGGGCCATTGAAGATTTGCGTATGCATAATTGAATGAAAAATTATGACATTTAAAAAACTAGCTTTATACATGAAGTGTACGCATTTCCCGGAAATAAACAAAAACACGCAAAATGTAAGGCTGCAAAATAGAATCTGATAATCCAAGAAAAATCATTTGACTGCCGTCACGAGAAAAGGGCCCTTAAGGTCAAATTTTCACAAATTGACATTTTGGTAAATTTTGATAGCCGGACTCTTTCTGAATGCAAATATACATAAATTTTGAAAATATCTCACTTTTTTCCTATTTTATGAGCATTTTAGTGAGGCGCTCCAAAAATAACTTTGACGTTACTCAGTGAAAACGTAATGACGTCGCCTGCGTCCAATTCAATTTTCAAAAAATCTTGAAATTACATGTTATTTAAATAACATCAATCGTTTTGAGAATAAGCAACTTGAGAAAATATTGAATTTTTTTCTTCCAAGCGAGTAGTATCTAACTATTCCTAAGGAATATCGTATGTTATTTCTATTTCCATGCTAATTTTAGAGCAGATCTGGCAATTTCGTAAAAAAAAAAAAGGGGGGGTCTAGACAGAATCTAGGAACGCTTTATAACATAATCAGTAGAAAAATTTTATTTGTTTGTATCCATACAAATTATTCTTCTTATATAAAATAATCTAATTCAATTTATAGAATATATGAAGCAGTTGTAACACTTAAAGATTAAAAGAAATAGTATATAGAGAGGGAATCCGATGCAGAAGGACACCGCGCGCAAATAGGGGCATGCCTCGCAAAAAGCACATCGATACTGATTTTTAAAAAAATCTTATATATCAGACAGCATTGTGGCAACGCACTTTGAAAAAATTACGCACTTTGTAAAATTTTTAGAAAAAAATCAACGCACTTTGAAAAAATATATCGTTAAAGACAGCATCCTACATCAATATATTTTACCATGGAGAACACACACACACATGGAGAGATTTTATTTGATTCAAAAAACTAAGCCTAACCCTAACCTCAAAAATGTCAGACCAAAACTTTATAAAACAGATGAAAACTATAATGTTTTAAGTAAAACGTATCAGAGAGAAAGAATTTCATAGTTTTGAACAATCAAATTGGCCCCTTTTTATTATGATAAATGCTAAGTTGCTTGAAGCTGTCCTCTGTTAGTGCCCTCTATACACCTTTAACATCTACTTATCAAAGACTAGAATTAAAAAAAGAAGAAGAAACGAATAAATGAACTTAAACGATCGTCACTCTTCAAGACTCTTTAATTTTCCCTTTTATTTTTTCAAAACCTTAAATATTTAAAACGTCAATATTTGAGTGACTTAATCATAAAAAGTTTATCATACCGATTATTTGAAGGAATTTTGATCAATCTTTACATTTTTATCAAATAATATGGTGCACTTTGAAAAAATATTTTTTTCAAATTTAACGCACTTTGAAATTTTTCAAAGAATATTTTTTTACACACACACACACGTAACTTTAGTGTATTATTCCCTTTAACTGTTACGATAAAAAAAAACACCATGTATTTTCTGTATCACCGAAGAATTCAATTGAGAAATAATAAATTCAGATACGCCAAGATATGTAATCTTGTTTTTAAAAACGTTTATTCATTTTATAAACATTCATGAAAAAAATATACCTTCCCTTCTTCCATGCAAGGACAGTAAAAAAGGAGATTATTTGAAGGAAATCCTTACAAAGTGCGCGGGAAAAAAAAATATTTTTTTCAAAGTGCGTTAGCTTGGTCCCAAATTTTAACGCACTTTGAAAAAATTTTTCTGTTGCATCCACTCACCTACACACACACACACGTAACGTGGTTAGATAAAAAAACACCATGTATTTTCTGTATCGAAGAATTCTCAGATCGCCAAGATATGTAAACTTGTTTTTAAAAACATTTATTCCTTTTATAAACATTATGAAAAAAATATACCGAGTTCCACTGTTGGTCGCGGTCGGATGGACAATATGCTGTCGCAGTAGGTGCTGGAAAAATATCCCTCCATGCTCAATGGCCCTGAGTGCCGAGTATAGGACAAAATTTGCAGCTCTCCACGGGCAAGTAGTGGCGTCTCCATATGAGTGAAAAATTCTCGAGAGGGACGTTAAACAATATACAATCAATCAATCAATCTTCCATGAAAGCGGATTTTAAAATTTTTACGTTTTTTGAATAGTTTATTTAAAATGGTTAAAGCTCTAAGTTTCCATTGTTTATACAATTCATTTTCTTCGCCTGTCTTAGTTATGGAGTAGAAACTAGTAAATAGGCTAATAAAGGACAAATGAATCTGAATGATTTATATACCGTACTTAAATTGAAACTTTCTTTGAATTTATACCTTAATTTGAAACCGTCTTTTAACTTCTTATTTTTTTAAAAAGTAAAACACAATTACATCGGTTAGAAATATTTCTGCACTTTAACCTTTTATTTTAATTTTGTGGCACCTGTTCCCTGTTTCACTTAATTAAACACAACATTTGTATATTCTTACAAGGACCGCTACTATGATCTCAAAAAAAAAAAAATGATTTATGTATAATATTGTATAATTTAATCAAAGGGATGGGAATTGTGCTGTTCTAAATTTTGACGAAATCTATTTGAAATTGAATGAATACTTATATATTTTTACGCAAGAATGGCAGGCCCTTAGGAAGCCATTTCAGTTGGGGGGGGGGAGCGGGGGGGGGGTAGCTATATTTTTTTCAGTTGTAGGCACTTTCAACCACCATATTTTTCTTGACAATCAAAACAATTTTTTGAACGGCCACGAACGGTCATCTATTCATTTTCCTCCGTGACAATGGCTAATTAACTTGATACCTTATAAGTTTTTCACATTTCGATGCGATTGTCTTATCCAATAATGAACTATTACGTCCAACATTCATTAATGCTTTTTTGTATGAGGCGATGCTGTTAATTAAGTAATAGTATACCGCTCTAAGGTGACTCTCTTTCGCTGAAAATATTTAGGCAAGCCATTTTCCGTAGTTATTGCTTCAGAACATACCAAACATATCAAAATAAAAACAACAATTTGACTCGTACCTTCGCCTGTCCCCACACAACTCGTTTGAAAAAGAGGGGTGGGGGGTTCAGTTAGGAAAAGAATCTACCTTAAAAAACCTACTCAACCAAAAAAAGGTGTGTGTGTGTGTCTAAACTCGAATCCAATTTCGCCGTTGGGGAGGGGGGTTAGGTTCAGTCTTCTTTCAGTATCAAATTTTCATAATCAAGCATTTATACAGTGCCTTATTCTTTTTGCCCTATAGTGCACGGATTTGACTATGATGCAACAAGAAGTGTGTATGTGTGTGTGTGTGTGGGGGGGGGGGGGGCTTTCAATGCACACCCCAACCTCCGTTGCTACTTGCGTGCGACTGTAATGGCCAATATTTTATTTAAAAGAAGAAAAATTTGTTTTTGTTTATTAATTACTCTTCGTAGAGTCATGTTAGGATTATGATATAAAGTCCAATCTCGGAACTTTAAGAAATTAATGTCGAGATGTGCCGGGTATTTTGATACATGTATCAGAGTTGAAGATTTCAACGCAAAATGTGACTTATTTATTTCATATCATGAATATTCATTGACATATATTTCACGCTCATTAAAGCTTTTAAAGAGTTTAAACAATTTCATAACTTTTGGAAATTACACCCATAACAATTTGTCACATACTTTTTTTGCTCTTTCAATGATGTAATTGATGTTATCCAGAAATTCTTACGTCTTTTTGCTTAGCAATAGTTTTCCCCCTTTTGGTTTATAAATATCCTCATTCATAATATCACTTTCGATGTAATATTGTTAATTTCTTCGACAACATAGGGTATAATGCTTTTGGGAAAAGTCTACAATAGCTGTATTTTTCTTAACATATTTCAAAATAGGTTCCAGTTGGATTTCATTCATTCCTTTCATCGGAACAATTTCAGAAATTTGAAACAATAGTAATTTCTACCATACAATTCCTTTGAATGTATTTATTTGATCATTTTAAATTAGTTTTTGAAACAAAATTTATTTTAGCAAAATTTTCGTGGCATCCCCATCATCCGTATTTTTTTCCCTTAGCATATTCTATTACTGATAATTTAGTAAAAAAAAATATATTGTTTATGTTAAAGGTTTGGATCTCCCATGTTACCAGTATCTTTATTCAATCAAAGAGGGATTATGTTTCTTAGCTTTAACTTTTACCGGTCTTTTTATTCGAAATTTTTTTTTTGGATTGTCTTCTCCCCCCCCCCCTTTTTACACACATTTTAAAATCGATAGGCCACCTGGCTATCGGAGTACATAAGTATGATTAACTATGATTAACTATGGATTAAAATGACTAAATGCGTTTTAAATTATGGTATATATTTTTCAGAAAAAAAGTTGTGCTTATAAGAACGGTAATTACTATATATGCATAGATCTCTCTCTCTCTCTCTCTCTCTCTCTCTCTCTCTCTCTCTCTCTGAAAAAAATATACATGTATATGGAATATAACTTTTAATATTAAGACTTCTTAACATGAATTCAAAATTCAATTAAGCATTTGTAAATTGCTCAGAAAACAAATATGCAGCATCTTTAATTTAGTCATGCATAGACATCGTTTTGATCGCTGTTCCATAGCTAGCAACGTGCATGTCCAATGCCTCGTATATCTACATCAAGTTAAATACTTAAACAAAATTATGAATAAATTTACATACTAAATTGTAAATATATATCATATATCTATTAAAAAATGTCCGCATCAAGTTTCAAATTTTTGTTACGCTTTGAAATTCAATTTTATTTCTTGTTAACAAAATACAGTCAACAAAAATTACTTTCGTGTTTACAATACCGCGACTTTGACGTCGTTTTCTGAGCATTGTGACGTCAAAAGATAAGGGCCCTTTTCTCATGACAGCAGTCATTTAATAAATTTCTAATGAATTATGAATTTGAAAAAAAGTAGAAATAATTCTTTGACATTTTATTTTGTTTCAGTTTGTGGAAATGGTTATTTCGGCGCAAATTGTTCAAATGTTTGCTCTGAAAACTGTTCTGATATATGCAATCATATTGATGGGATGTGTAACTGCAAAGCTGATATGACGGATTCTCGGG
Source organism: Saccostrea cuccullata (assembly GCF_032062105.1). Taxonomy (NCBI): domain Eukaryota; kingdom Metazoa; phylum Mollusca; class Bivalvia; order Ostreida; family Ostreidae; genus Saccostrea; species Saccostrea cuccullata. The sequence continues at coordinate 46,287 of NW_026933849.1, forward strand.
AATGCAAACAAGGTAATACGTGAAAAAAATTCCATATGTGAGAAGTAAATATACAGAGTCATTTACCCACTGTATATAATCATTAACAATGTCATGAAGGATATGGAGATCACGAACAGTATTCAATATCAAAGTCCATAAAACACTACAAAATAGGAGTAGAGCAAACGCGGACCTCCAAAACATCAGAGGTGCCATTTAGATAGATTAATGATACAGTTCCATTCTTTCATGTAACGTTTATTCATATGATTTTGTTTGAAAATTCCCTATATATAATTCATACAGCATTCCCTATCTACTTATATAGTTTTACCATTGACTACGGCTAGAAAATGTGATGATCACTGGTTTTATCCTATTGGAATGTCTATATTGGTCATACTAAACGTTTTGACCTGTACTTTATGGATGTGTGAAAGGTATTTTTTCTAATCCATTGTTTAGTTATGTGACATATATAATTTATGTGTATTTCTCCTTTTTATTTTTTTTTAATACTTTTTTATTTAGAAAAAAGCATGTGAAAGTGAACAGACAGTCCTCATCTCATTACATAACAACTGAAGGAGAAATGAAAGAAAAGACTTCTGAATCACATGAATATCAAGAAGTGAATTCTGTATCACCAGATTTTTCGTACCAAAATCTTACATTTGATGCCTGAAAATTTTCATTATACAGGACTTGACTACAAGTAGATGAGTTCGGAATCCTGTCTTCAAATTTTATCAAGGATAGTTCAGGGAAAAATGTAGAAGACGAAGCTTGATTCACATACAATTTTTTGGCTTTCATATAATAAGCATATTTTCCCCGGAATAATAAATAATAATATAAAAATACTTTGATTACTTTGCAGCGCATAAAATTGTATAATGGCTTGTCGGGGAAAGCGCTACACTTTCTCGATCAGATGAGGGGTATGCAAAAATCCAATCATTAGAAAACCCGTTTTCTCGACATAGAAACAACTGCATTTACATCAAAAAGGTCCAGAAAAATGATATTGACAGGCCGATAATTAAATTTTCCAGGTATTGTTGAGAAAATGCCACTTATAATATCTGAACACTATGCCAGAGAGAGAGAGAGAGAGAGAGAGAGAGAGAGATGCAATAATTCTTTTACGACGTCGTTCTTTTATTTAATACATCTTTATTTCTTAAAGTATTTGGTTAAAGTACTATGTACGTCTTAATGTCAGATTGGGCAAAAATTATTTTTAAAAAATTACACATAAAGCTTAACCATTATTCATCTTCTTTTAAATAGGCTTTCATGTCAATTAATATAAAAAGGATATTTTACAACTTTTCGTTTCTATAATGTCATATTTCAGAGTAGAAACAAAACAAAGTATAATATACATTCAGATTGACGTACATATTTTTTTCACACCCGTCATATATTTATTTTATTAACGCACAACTCGTTGTTGAATAAAGAACAATTGTCTTTTATCCTTTAAACAATGTGAGAACTATTCTTTTAATAGCTATACCATCGTTGTATCTTTGCCAATGTGTTTTATATTTTATGAAAGAAAAGTCAAACTTCGAAACACTATTAATGTGTTCAAATAAGGAAAACAAATAAGGAAAGAAGTAAATAAAGATGAATAGAGATACAGTGTATAATAAAAATGAGGAAATATTCCACTGATTAGACTTTTAGTAGCCCACTCATGATTATTTCCCTGTATTTCAGAAATCGTGTAAGGGGTAAAAAGTGATAAAATCGATAAACAATATAAGGAGTAATTAAATCCAACAACACTGAGTTGATGTATTAAGAAAAAATAAAGATGAGGATATATTCCACTGATAGGACATTCAGTAGTCTTCTTACTTCCCTCGATTTCAGAGATATAATGGAAACTAATATAAGGAATAATTAAATTAATTCAATTAAGCCAATAAGAAAGTATCAGTACAAACAAAACTCCCATTTTTCCTGTCTCTGTTGTTGTAAATTTTCTACCTGTGCAAATGAAGTTATTGAGAGGAAAAGGACATTTTATTATTTGAAGAGTGAATTTTGAAATTAATAATGATATTGGTATTACTTCTTCCTCAAATTGGTATACCTAGAGGGTGGAATTTAAACAGTATTGTTAATGTGCACTATTTAAAAGGACAAGTTAACACCATGAACGTCATTGAAGACGAAGATACATAGAACTGTGAAGAACAAGAAGTGTTAGTGAAACACTGATGCCCTAGTGTGACAACTTAGCGAAGATCAAACTTTTCTCAAATACAAATTTCATATGTTGGTAACCAAAGTAAAGTCTTATTGTAAGATATACAATTGTGAGATATGAAAGTCCTAGCATTACCTGTTCAAAAGTTAAGGCCAAGGGTTAAAGATTTTAAAAAGGGACGTTGTTAGTGTCCAGTGAAAGGTCTTATCACAAAAATACATATATAAGGTATGAAAGTCCTAGTTTCAACCTTTCAAAAGATATTGTAAATTTAAAAGTTTGTATTTTTTGTGTAATAGTGTGCCAAACTCCTATGTCAAGGTCAAAAGTCAACTTTGGTGAAACCTGTATCCAAAGAAAGGTCTTGTCAGGAAAGAAATACACATGTGAAATTGAAATATATATGTCACTAAATGCTCCGCTAAATCAAAAGTTATAGGCAAGGTTAAACTTTTTTTGCGGACAAACTTACAGAGAGACAGCTAGACAAACAGAGAGATGGACGGACACGACAAAAATTATATACACTTGAACCTACGATAACGGGAGCTTAAACAGACAACCAGAGAGACAGAAAGACAAACAGAAGGAAAGACACACGTACACGACAAAAATATATACCCCCGAATCATCGATAACGATGCATAAAAGTTATTGTCTTGGCTTGTATATAAAACGCGTTCTCTAATTATACCTTAATGAAATGATAACGATGCATAAAAGTTATTGTCTTGGCTTGTATGTAGAACACGTTCTCTAATTATACCTTAACCCTGCGATGACTAAGTACAAAGAAAACTGCTAAGTAAGTCACGTGTTTCAATGTTAGGAAGAAAATGCTTATTCTGAAACCTCCGCATCCTATTGCTGAGAAGAGTGGGTGACAGAGGACGGGCTGTAACTTTGTCTGGAAATAGAGTAAACAGTTTATAAAATATGCCCAAAGTTTTCTTTTGTAAGATTTGTGTTTGCAAGAGGACCCTATCACAAAACTTTTATTGATTACATAACAGTTTATGAGGTCTTCTGTTTAAGAAAATGTTATAAAAATTAAATTGATTCGTCACAATCTTTTAAAATAGGCGCAGAGCATTCACGGACCTCAGAACATCAGAAATGGGATCAGGTTCCATGGATGGAGTGAGCATCCCTTGTCGATAGGTCACACCCGCCGCGCGCTCCTTGTTGTGTTCGAAAAAAAAGAAAAATCCCTCGACAACTCAGTGTGCAAATAATCAGTATGAAAAAAGTAAATCAAAATTTGACTTATGGATAAATTATTTTTGTTCACAAGGTCACTGTATCGACCATAGAACTTCCAAAATTATTACTTTAAACGCGACTGTTGCTGAACCAAAAAGGAAGGGTCCTCTAACCTGCATAACTCTGCCTTAACTCCTGATTTTAATTTTAACACAACTATGTTAAATTGTTTGTTCATTCTTTTGAAACTACATTGTTAACTTACTCAATAAACCCTGAATATCTTCAAACACATGACATGTAAGAGTCTAGTTCCTAAATGACACAAATAATTAAGTTTGAAACAAAATAGAAAATATATGATAAACTCATAGAAGAGATTTTGAAATTCAGAAAAGTACAATTTATAGTAATGCAAGTTGAAACCTTAACTTGACGCCCCAAATTACTTGGCTACAAGTAAATAAGAATTTGATTAGCAAACGCATTTCATCGATCCGCATTTCATCGATCCGCATTTCCACAGAGTTTGTCCAATATTTTTTTTTTGTGGCAATGGCTGACGAAAAATACTAAATAAAACATAAAATTAAGGAACAACTTTTTTTGGTTTCATGATATGCGTTATAATAAACATAAACGCCAAAGACGTTTATATATAAAATTATCACACAAGCCAATCTATTGATCATCGTCCTGAAAACCAAAAAACAAAAACTGACAGTGATTCCTTATATTTACATGCTCTTGATTCCGCATATCCACGTCTTCTTAGCCCCGCTTTTGATTCTATTTGTCCCGACCCGCACGTGATTTTTTGAAACGCTCCTATCGATAAACAAGTACATTTATGTCGAAATACAGTACATTAAACAATATTTGCAATTTTATCTCGGAAAGAGACATTGGTAATGTAAATACTTACACTTAGCTGCCATAAGTAGTCTATACAAAAAAAGGGAAAAAAGGCGTTCATTTACGGAACAGAAAAAAAAAACAAGGGTGCCCTAAATTCGACAAAAATTAAATATATACGTACTAAACTAAATAAGTTTAGCAATTGTTTTTCCATAAGTATAATTAAAAAAAATATTTTTCGAAATTGTTTTATTTTCTTTCTACAAAAAATCAATATAGAAAAAGGTTCCAAAAGGCACTTCATTTTTAAACTTGACGCGCAGAAACCGCGTCGTCCAACGTCATGAGAATCCAACAATACAAAAGGAGTCGCTCGAACGGACAGGTCCTGGAAGAATTTTTTAATTGAAAAGCCTTTTGAGCACACTTGTACGAGGGTTGATCCAAAAGTAATGTCACAGTGTCCATATCTTTTAGATTTGGCGTCATATTATTAAATACAATATACCAAAAGATGCGCAAATATAAATCTAATTAACATTGAAATTTTAATTTTATAATGTTTATTTGAATTTATTTTACTAATGTTTAAAACATAGAGCATAGGGGGTGTCGCCGCGTCACAACGGAACGTCACGTTTTAAAGTGTATTTTTTCTTAGAATGAAAAATACAAATACATTAAAAAGATTATAAAAAAGCACCTAATCTCCCAAATTTTTATAAGACACAACTTTTCGTCATTTTCTAGTCATAAAATGAAAATTTAATGACGGTATTGGTATTTGTGATCATAAACACTGTTGTTTTACTCTGTTGAATTGAACAAAGGGATTGTCGAAATGGGGAAAAAACGCTCGACCAGTTGTAATGCATTTTTGCTTCAAAATATGGGAATTATCACCAGCGACAGTTACGTTGATTAATTATACTCACAGAATAAAGAATATAATTAAGAGACATCTTAATAGATGGTTTCAGCAATTTTGGGCGGGTGATTGGTCACTGAATGATCAGCAGAGGACAAGAAAATTCAAGACCGAAAGATAGGAGATCGGACGGAAACTTTCAATGGTGTCTGACATTGTCAAAAAAGACGGACGTTTAGAGTGACATGTGAATTTTTAAATTTGTCTTACGCTGCTGTTTAAAAAGTTAATTATGAAAAGAGTAACTGATGATGGTTCCAAGATTTCTTAAAGTGGAATTGGTGAAGGTGTTAGCGAATCACAAATATTTTTTTAATGAAACGAAGGTTAACGCTTTTAAAAGCATTTTTCATTGTACAAAATGTGACTTGATTAGCCTCTCACTGTGTACAAATTGCGTCATTTTTGCGAGATGAAGTCACATTGACAAGTGCATTGCGATTGATGCATCGTTTATATATTGTTGTATGGGACTGAACAAACGACAAAACTGCATGTAATAGTAAGTTTGTATGTAGTATAAAGCTATCCAGCTGTTTGAAATACTAAATAATTTCATTTTGTGGCATTTTGAAGACCTTATATTATGTGTGAAGTCATAGTAAACATTTCCCGTACAAATTAGGCCCCGCCTCCTTACTTAAACCTTAACTGTGCTGCACTCTCACAGCAGTACTACTAACTCTACGCCATCAACAGCCCCGCCTTGTATGGGCAATGCCCGCACGACATGCAAGCTGTCCTTCATCAGAATGATGCTAAGATCTTTGACTGGCCCGCGAGATCGCCAGATTTGTCACCATTGAACACGTTTGAGACATTCTTCGTCGTCGTTTAAGAGACCGATATAACGTCAACAACGTAGCGGAACTGACCCTTGTCCTGCAGCAGGAGTGGAACCAGATCACCATGCTTGAGATACAGAACCTGATATGGAGCATGAGACGCCATTGTGACGTTGTTTTTGCTGCAATTAGAGGCCTTACACAATATTGAAAATGAGTTTGACTTTTCAAACCCGTATCTGTGATCAGTTTCACGATAATTCTTACAAAACAGCACACAATTGTCAATAAATTTTGTTTTATTTTATTATGTGATGACAAGCTCATATCACAATTTAATTGAAAGTTCTGTGTCTAATTTTTTTTACTTTGTTTTATAATAAATATCTTAAATTGCTAAACTTATTTTGCTTAGTATATAAGAGCTGGTACCAAACAAACTATACGAATGACCCAAGTGTTGAATTCCTTCTAACTTCAAGCTGAAATATCTACATACAAACAAAGAAACAACTTCAGCATTACCAGGGGTCCACGGTTTGCTAAAAAAGTAATTGCAATCAAAAACTCACCCAATCTGTTTCTTTTTTTTTGCAATTTAACTTGTTACTGTCATTTGCAAAATCATTTAAAAAACATTCTGAGTGTACACACAAGTATCTAAAGTTGATATGAAAAAGAGTTAACTTACTGATTGACAATTCCTACGACTGTGTTGTTTTTGGAGACAGGGTATTCCAACAATTTTGGGAATTCAAATGGATGCCAATTGCACCATGGTATTATAAGATCTATTTCTTTATTCATATGAAACAGAATTTGTTCAAAATATTATACACGAAAAGAAGAAAACACTTGCTACATGTGTATTATACCTTCAACTCGACATTTTAGGTTTATCGACGATTGTGTTTCTATCATTACATCAATATAGGATCTCCCATGGTTTGTGGTTTGATATGATTTTTATCCAACGAGTTGTGTTTTTTCTATCCCCGAGCCTGGGCGCGGGTATATAAAAACACACAACGAGTTGGATAAAAATCATATCAAATCACAAACCATGGCAGATTCTTTTTATCACATAATTGTGTTCACTATAAATATGTATTTTGTCGTTATTTCTAATTTAAAGTTCCTTTTCGGTTACCTTGGACCAAATAACGTAATAAATAAAATTACGCTGTATAAAATAAATATAAAAGAAAGAAAATATTTCAGCTCTTATTTTTTTAATTCATGAATGAAATCTCGTTAAAATACATCAAATAAAGTGAAATTTGACAAATTAAGTCATTTTCACCATCATACACATGTATTTGTTTATTTACATTACGTCACGCGGCGTAGGAATACATAGTGTTGATACGAAAAGTATATCACATGAGCTATATCAACGGGATAAAGGGGAAAATATGTGATAAATATGATATATCCCTTGAAATAAAAGGTGCCATTGTTTCTAACACATCTGTTACATATTTGAATATTTTATGAGATAACAAACAGTAATCTAAAAACCGAACTTTAGGATAAACGTGATGAACTTTTTAATCGCCAACTGCCCTTACTAAGCAGCAATATTACCTTTATCACCTGCATATGGGTTTTATATATCGCAGTTCATTTGATACGTAAAAACATGCTTTACGTACGAACGTACGAACAATTAAGTTATTGTAGATTTTAGACAAGTTAATAAAACAAGAATATCAGCAGTCTTATTTATAGTCATTTTGTAACATCTATGGTCGATATAAAGCCCTTTCAAGCAAATACTATCTATCCTAAGATCAAATGCTGACATATTCACACTAATTATTAGGCCATTTATATCACGGAGTGGTCGACGTATCTTTCTGTTATTTACCGATCATGACAAGGAGCACACAGCGGTTGTGACTGGTAAGCAGGGGATGCCCACTCATGCATGGCACATGATCCCATTTCTGATGCTATAGAGGTCTGTATTTGTTCTGCGACAAAATCTGTAGTGTTTAAAGCACTTTTGAGCTTGAATACTGTACGTTTTATTCATAATCCATGCAACATTCAAATTTAGCATCTTAAAATATTTCAATTTTCAAGAAAAAAAGATACCAAGAAACTAAGATTTTAGTAATTCTTTTGGATCCGAAAGATATGGATCAGAAACCGAAAAAAAATTACAACCGTCCTTTTTTACATTACATTTTGAATAATCAGATTTTTTTTATCTGTAAAAGGTAAAAATATAATTTGAAAATCATTTTGTTCAAATGAATCATATCCACCTAAAAAAATTAAATATACGACAGAGCTTTAAAATATATTTGATTGTTTAACGTATTGTTTATCGAGAATTTTTCACTCACATGGAGACGCCGACACCTGTCGATGAAGAGCTGCAAATGTCCCACACTTGGCACTTTCAGCCGTTGATAAGTGAGGAACTTTTTCATGTCAGGACCTTCTGCGACACGGGACCTCATTTTATATGATCTCATCCGAGTGACCAATCTCTATGTCCCACAGTGGGATTCGAAACCGTAAAGATCAACTCTTTACTTTGTGACTCAAAAGCAGACGGTCTAACCACTGCGCCACGCGGGCGACACAATATGATTTAGGGTAAAATACCTATTAATTGAGACGCATTTTGTGGAAAGAATAGTTTATATTGATTTAGGATAAATAAGTTTAAATGAAATAAATCATAGCGAATACACTTGATAGTGTAAATAGCATTTAATTATTCAGATTTAGTAAACAATACAAACCTCATGTAACATATGCATTCAAAACATGTGAATTAAAATAGAAAACGCTCTATTCCAAGTAATAAAAACAGTTGTTTATCTATCTTAATGAATTTGGAAAGAAAAAATGTGTTCCTCTGAATTTTTCTAGTAAATGTTACACAAAACAAGAACAGAAAGTTGTTTTGCCAGATGATCTATCATTTTAAAGTAATGTTGTGACCGATTTTAGAATGATTTTGAACATAGTTTAAAAGAGTTAAACGTCGCCCTGTTAAAGCTGTCAAATGTATTGCATTGGAGTCGCTGGATAAGGAGAGGTGATATTTACGTCAAGGTCTCAAATCCCACTGCGCACCGTGGGGACAGATTCTTTGGAAGAGACTGGATAACCGGTGTCCCATATCACAGTACTGCTCACATTATAATTGCCGAGAAAACTGTACATTTACAGCCTACCATCGGCAAGTGGTTCCTCCCCAATATTAGTGAAAATTTCATTAAGGGACGTTTAACAAAAAATGTCTGGGAAATATTTTCTCACTCTAGTGTAATTATGTTATCTGAGATCTGGCTTGAACACACGGTTGTAATCAGGAAACAAAATAAATTCTGCCCACCAGTCCTTAGAAAAATGTATAATATATGAATTTTCTAGTCAGAAATCGAACGTTCAAAGAATTTAAAAGATATAAATTAAATACGTCGCTGCATATTCTTTTCAAAGCACAATTAGTTTTAATCTGATAGGAAGAGAATATTTTCTTATATTAACATAAATCATATATGCGTAAGGAAACGATAGTCTTTGTTGACTTAAGAGTGTACTCGTTGTAAAATAAACAAAATTGCTACAAATAACTTGTGAAAATTGTAGTTCGTATTTTCGAATGAAAACGTCGACAGGCTTTTAATGTGTGACTCTGTTACATATATCGAAAGATTTTAGGGCGGGATTTCAACTATTCAGCAAACCAAACAAATCAGAGATATATGAAAATGAAACAAGCGTTTTCCTTGCTGCAGAACTGTAGCTCTCCGAAAAAAATATATTGATAGACCGGAGAGCTACATTGCCAGCCATTGAAAAAACTGTATATTTATTGCGCTGTTTCTGGATGAATTCTTCCAAATTCTTACCTCAATTGCAAAAAAGCTAAATTTCAATAAAGTCCTTACTCATCGTTCAATTACTTTTGTAATTTACATCTGTACGAAGCGCGTTGGACCGAATTATCTTTCAAACCAAAATGGCAGTATATAGGAAAAACTTTCGTTGATCCCAATTTCAGGGCCAGGAGGGCTATTAAAAACAATTACAAGGAAGGTTTTGTTGTGGAAACAGTGGAAGAATATGTTAAGAACACACGGTTAGTTATATTTTGAAATGACACTATTAAAAACGTGAAAAAATAAATCGAAAAACTGTGCACTTTTTTGTCCGCAATAAATATACAGTTTTTTTCAATGGGTGACAATGTAGCTCTCCAGTCTATCAATTTATATTTTTTCGGAGAGCTACAGTTCTGCAGCAAGCATTTTCCAACCCTCAACTAAAATAATTTCTTTTACCCCTTTAAAAAAGTTTTGAAACAGGCAGACATTCAAAAAAGTATTTTGTATATTGTTAATTGTGTTTTTTAAATAATAATCAAAATTTACATGCACGTATTATTTATGAATACTAGGCGTGTACATTTCATAAAATTTCACACCGCCTCCATTTGATTAACTTCCATTATTGAAATAAGAAAGTTGTTCTTATCTGAAGTGACACAAATTAATATTATGGCCATAAATCTGTATGACGTGTACATTATTATATATTGAATTTCCCCATCAATTATGAATCACCTGAAGTCCATAATCGTATTAACTGGAATTTTCTCTATAAATGGTTATGGTATGTACATGTATCAAACAATTGTTTTCGTGCTTTTATACAATCTGGGAATTCTTTGATTAGTTCATTGATTCAACAAATAATCGTGCAACAAAAAAACCAAAAGTCCTATGTCTCAGGTGCTCAGATGGATTATGCACTATGTTGTTTTTCTAATGGAGCGTTTTATCTATTTAGATGACCTTTCTCGGAAAAAGTCTACGAATCAAAGTACAACAGCCCATTGCCTCGGATGTCCAGATGGATCATACGATTCCAGTATGGCTGTGGATGGCAACATGAAAACATGTACTAGAACAATTAATGAATATAATCCATGGTGGATGGTTGATCTTCAAGAGAGAAAATCAATATACGCCATTAACTTTTCCTTTCGATTATACAGTGAAGATTTAAGTAAGTTTTTCTTTGAAGGTAATGTCTATAAACCAAACACAATGAAGGTTATATTTAAGAAATCACTAAATAGAATTTTTTTTGTTATTGTTTAAGAGTCATTTTATTGATTTCGTTTACAAGGATCAATACAACAAGATCGTTTATCAGGATATTCCATATATGTATCAAATTCTCCTACCATAGGAGGTGGTAAATTGTGCTTCAAACATAACGGGTCTTATCTTCCATCATTAACTATGGAACACGTCTGCGCCTCGTTTGGACGATATATTCATTTCGTCAATGAAAAGTTTACGTTTATAGAATTATGCAATTTAGTCGTTCTAGGTAAGTGAACATTTTCAAATTATTTTTGACTGCAATCTCAACTAGTTGTTTATTACCCCAAAAATTTAAAAAATGAGCTAAGATATTTCCATTGCATAGGACCATGTTTTACGACAAAAAAAGTTGCTACCCAGGATATGGTGTACCTATAGCTAAGTTCACTCCAT
>NW_026933850.1:0-5856 GCF_032062105.1 Saccostrea cuccullata
TACAGTTTGTCCCTTAGTGTAGTCTACTTGTGTGCCAAGTTATATTAAATAAGACCAAAACTGTAGGAGGAGTAGCATTTTGAAAGAATTTCACAGAAATTTCTATTTTTAGTAACCAAGGCAACACCGTTCATCGAAATCAAAAAACGATACACAGAACTATGTATCTAAGTGTACCAAGTTATATTGAAATAAGTGTGCCAAGTTATATTGAAATAAGACCAAAACTGTAGGAGGAGTAGCATTTTGAAAGAATTTCACAGAAATTTCTATTTTTAGTTACAACAGCAACACCGTTCATCGAAATCAAAAACCGATACACAGAATTATGTATCTTAGTGTATTCTACTTGTGTGCCAAGTTATATTGAAATAAGACCAAAACTGTAAGAGGAGTAGCATTTTGAAAGAATTTCACAGAAATTTCTATTTTTAGTAACAACAGCAACACCGTTCATCGAAATCAAAAACCGATATATAGAATTATATATCTTAGTGTAGTCTACTTGTGTGCCAAGTTATATTGAAATAAGACCAAAACTGTAGGAGGAGTAGCATTTTGAAAGAATTTCACAGAAAATTATTTTTAGTAACCACGGCAACACCGTTCATCGAAATCAAAAACCGATACACAGAATTATGTATCTTAGTGTAGTCTACTTCTGTGCCAAGTTATATTGAAATAAGACCAAAACTGTAGGAGGAGTAGCATTTTGAAAGAATTTCACAGAAATTTCTATTTTTAGTAACCACGGCAACACCGTTCCTCGAAATCAAAAACCAATACACAGAATTATGTATCTTAGTGTAGTCTACTTGTGTGCCAAGTTATATTGAAATAAGACCAAAACTGTAGGAGGAGTAGCATTTTGAAAGAATTTTACAGAAATTTCTATTTTTAGTAACCACGGCAACACCGTTCATCGAAATAAAAAACCGATACGCAGAATTATGTATCTTAGTGTAGTCTACTTGTGTGTCAAGTTTTATTGAAATAAGACCAAAACTGTAGGAGGAGTAGCATTTTGAAAAATTGTTTACAGACAGACAGACGGACAGATAGACAGACAGACGGACGGACGGACGACGGACGCATTACTATCGCATAAGCTCTTCTGGTCTCTGACCAGTAGAGCTAAAAGAGAAAGAGGTTCTTTTAGCCGAAATTTTAGACATTTTTATCATTACATTATTTATACATTCATAAATAAATTTGATTTTATGCACAAGATGAATGTGAAAGTAATTAATGACGCATAATTAGATACGATAGACAATCCCTTGTTTGTACCTGGCTTCATATCTGGTGTGTGAAATGTGTTTCCGTATAATTTGATTTATTTTCATGTTTGCCGTGTTGAAGTGGAATTATTATTTTCCGAATTCTGATATTTTTACAATTCTGTTGTGTTGGGAATAACCATTAATATTTACATCCACTGAATATTTTCCCCTTTTATTTCTAGGAAACCCCATTGCGTTCATCACTGCATAACTCGTAGGCATGTCGCCTGTACAGATTTCTAATCAGTGGCTGTTCCGTCAATGAAACTATAAAGACGTTCGCATCATTAATACAATAATTAATCTTTTTAATCCTACTTTAATTAATTATTTAAACGATATAAATATAAACAATAAAATGTCTTTCTTTGTTTGTTATTACTGGAATGAACGGTCGCAGCTATTCAGAAAAAAATTACTACCGGCTTACGCGGGTTATGTTTTTTTTGACGCTCTTCCGTTATTCCAGTAACAACAAACAAAGAAAGCATTTTATTTTTTAAAGTAAGATGCATATATTTTCAACATAAGGAAAAATAAAAAGCAAATGAACCCCTTTTTTGTGTGCAGATCATGAAATGTACTTAGCTCTACGGGTATTTGTTGTCCCGAGCCATTAATCTTTGACCCCAAATTCTTACTTGGCTAGTGATCCCTTTTAGAAAACATGTGTATCTAGATGAAAGTTATCTCGGCAACATGCGTCATCCCATTGTTTAAGTTTTATTAGGTGATTACACCTCCTATACCCGATTTCGCGGATTCAATGATACCCCAATATCGAGATTATACGCAAATTTTACGGATAATACCCGATTTCGAGTATTCTCTCCGACCTGTTAAAAGCTGGGGTCCCTCAGGGTTAAGTATTTGGTCCAATGTCATTTTTAGCGTTACTGGTCAGGCCAGAAGAGCTTATGCGATAGTAATGCAGGCGTCTCTCTGTTAACAATTTTTCAAAAATGCTTCTCCTACAGTTTTGGTCAGGTTTCAATATAACTTGACACACAATTAGACTACACTGAGATGCATAATTCTGTGTATCAGTTTTTGATTTGATTTGAGGAAATGTTAATATTTAGAAAGCCTGGTTGGTATGGGCAGCGGAAAGGGCAACAATTACCATAATGAGAAAACAAACAATTATTTTAATTTCAATGACCATAAAAACTTAACAAATGATATACAATGCATAATCAACAGACCTTTTCGCAGAACAAATATACATTAGAGCAAAACCAACGACCACGTACGTAACAAACATATATGAATGCAAAGCCAACGATCATCTTTGCAGAACAAACGTACATAAAAACACGACAAACGAAAAAAAAAAATTTAAACCCTCGTGCACGCGGTAAATCTAGTCTTCCCGACACCAGGCTCCGACGGTCCCGGATTTTTTTTTCTTTTTTTGCGATTTCTTTTTTGTCGGTGCACAGAAACTCTTCACACTTCTCCGGCACATTTCTGGGTTCAAAAAAATTCATTAATATATATAAAAACTTTTAACAAATTTGCGTATCTATTACTGAATCAGCAGTATCATCTGCCAAAAAGCGGTAAATCTAGTACTCAGCTATAAATGCGAAAACAACTGAAAAAGGGATACCAACCGATGTTTTCGTAGAAAGCATTAAAAACAAAAAATTAAGGTATATATTTTTTTTTAATAAATGGAAACCCTCATTTACCTGCCCGATAAATTGTATAGGATTACAAAAAAATTTCCCCCACACATTTTTTTTTCGTATAGAACTCTTTGCCACATCATGTTTATGTTCCCAGGCTCTACAACATGGACGGGTTTTTCCCCTCGGACCCCCCTTTTAAATTTTTTCCCATTTAGTTCATTTATCTTAGAAATTTCAAATGAAAGAAAAGAATTTACATAAAATGAAAAAATCTCCTGAAGGCCGTTTCGTCATTTTTTTTTCGTTGATTACATAAATTGGTTTTCCCCAATTCTTTAAATATTACAAGAATCTATTTACCGTTTCCCTTGGAAGACGGTATTGTATAGTTGAATTTTTTACAGTCTTGGACTAGCACTTCCTCTCTTTTGTGATTGGTAGAAAATGCATGATGAGAAAATTTTCAATTATTTCATTGGTTGAAATACTGTTCAAGGCAAGGGAGATAACTTTCTGATGATCTAATTTTCGTACGAATTAACAATTTTGGAAGATTTTCAATCTTAAAAAAATGACAAAACTAACAACAAAATCAGCAGTAATTAATTCCAAAACATGATTTTTTTATAGCTATGGAATGCCATATACGACAGCCAACTGCTTACTGCCAACTGCTGACTGCTTACTGTCAACTGTCAGCTGCTTACTGCCAACTGCCACACATATTTGAATAAATTTTATTTTCATATTGATATTTATGTAAATTTTAAAAAAAGGCGCGGATCTTGGGGATTTTTTCCAAACTTGTTAAAAAAAAATCCAACCCAGAAATTTTTTAAAAAAAAAATACGTAAAGTCCTTACCTAAATTTGAAAATTTATTGCGGCCGGGGAGAGGGGGTTTAATTTTTCATACCAACTTAACACGAATCCAAATTTTCGGTTGGGGGGGGGGGTCTAAGGGCCCTTTTAGTTAATTTATTCTATACATTAAATAACTTTTAGTTGGTTTAGTTTGTGCATTAAATAATTTTAAAAATTTTAGAGGGGTGTTTGGACCCTCTCTAGATCTATGCATGTAAAACATATTTTATTTGTACAAACAAAATGTTTATGGCGTTTTCTAAGTGGAGGGCCAAGGTCAGTTATCCCGGGTAGATCATTTAGTTAATTTAACGTATGACTGTACACATTTTAAATCCCCCCCCAGATCTATGATGGAAACATTACGGGGTCGTAGCAACATGGGGGGGGGGCGGGGGGCCGCCCCCCCCCCCCTTTTTTCCCCAACGTTACCTTTACTATTGAAAATGTTTATTGAATGGTTGGTTGCCCCCCCCCCCCACTTACCATAGTATAATGATATCAAGGATATGTAGTATTGTGTGGAAAAAAAATGTAAGTAAAAGGTAGTTGGCCTTAAAAAAAAAGTCCCCCCCCCCCCCCCCCACACACACACACGAAATAGGATTTTCGAGTTTGGGCTATTTCCTTTTTTATTTTGTTTTAACTTTTTCAGGTAAAATTTCCCTGGCCCCCCCTTTTTCAAAAACGATGCACGGCCTGCATTATAACACACAGAGATATACATCTTTAATTTGAGGAAATTTTTATCTATAGAATATAATGGAAAACGGAAATTTATTTTCAAAACATCTTTCTCGCAAACGACAAATTTTTTTATTATTATTCTCTCTTCAAAGGTTTTGTTGTCCCCGGGGGGAAGGGGGGGGGCTTCTTTAAAGATTAAAAGCAGAAAATATCATTTTATTACCTATTTTAAATATATAGGAAAATAAATTAAAAAAAATAAACAATGTACTTTATCAACCGCATATATTGAATATTACATAAGATAAAACATATTGTTCATTTTTTAAATTAATTTTACCAGGGTGACCCCCCAAAAAAAGTCCTATCCGGGGCCCTTTTTTTTCCCCTTTTTTTTAAAAACATATAAATATCAATACAGATATAAAATTTATTCAAATATGTGTGGCAGTTGGCATAAGCAGCTACAGTTGGAGTAAGCAGTCAGCAGTTGGCAGTAAGCAGTTGGCTGTGTATATGGCATTCCATATATAGCAAAAAATAAAAAGATTTTTTTAACTTCAAAAAAAAAATTTGATTTTTATTGCTTGCAGGCTTTACAATTTGTTATTATTTTTTCCCCTTTCGTTTAAGAAGGAAATATGGCCGAGGTTTGCCGAAAGCTCTCGGTGAGTCAAAGTTTACGGAGGTGACCAGCGAAAGCGTGGTAGGGCTAATGCCAGAAAAAGCTAATGTAGAAATACAAAAACAAGAAATTCAAAAGAATTTACGGCCTGATAGGTGTAGAAAAGTTTACAGTTTAAATTGTTGTAAGACGGGGCTTTTAAAAAACCTACTTTTTTGATAACTTTTAATTACAGTGACATATCATATGACAGGCAACATTTCCCAAATTTAAGAGTAAGGTCAAAAAAGGGTTGTACAGTACATGTATATTAGGAAAAAATTGGACAAAGAAATTGAACCTAAAACCCCCCCCCCCCCCACACACACACCCACAAAAAAGAAATCGCAAAAAAAAAAGAAAAAATATCCGGGACCGTCGGGAGACCGGTGTCGGGGAAATAATTTACCGCGTGCACGTTTGTTAAGTTTTTTTTTAGCCCCCGGGCTGACAGTTACGTTAGGATGAAACTTCAAGTGCGCTTGCGTTAATCGGAATTTGGGAAAAAATTTTCACAATTTTCCCAACCAGAGGGCGTGCTTCTTTCCCACACCACACCTCATCTATTTATAGATCATCAATTGTTTTCGTCGTTTGACGAAAATTAATGACATAACTGTTCAGCCTTTAATGTGATATTTGTCAGTTTTTAAATGATACTATGAAAATATTTGAATGCTTTGAGGGGGGGTTTCGGCCACCTTTAGTGCTGTGAGAACAAAATG